>NC_056732.1:11058806-11145178 GCF_019279795.1 Protopterus annectens | reverse complement strand
ATTTCCATATTGCAAGTTCATGTAGGCTGATTTTTTTTCCCTTTTTGTCAAGGGCATGTTACAAAAGTTTTTGCATGTTTCCAAATATTTGCAAGTTCATTAGGCATTGCCTGTCCATGTTTTTAGTTGGTAGTTTATTTGGTGTTTTGCTTTATACATTAATAATGTCTTTATCTGTGGGAGCTTGCCTGAATGTGGTTTCACATGAAAACAGTAACCCTGAGAGGTCAGCAGTAGTCTGCATCATGTTAGTATATAGAAACGGTATTTCTGTCGCTCTTGTCACGGCAGTACTAACTCACTGCGAGTGTTGACGTGACCACTTGTCTCTAGGTACTACCTGTGTCTGCAGTTAAGGGATGATATAGTATCAGGACGCCTACCCTGCTCGTTCGTCACACATGCTTTGCTTGGTTCCTACACTGTCCAGTCTGAACTAGGAGACTATGACCCAGAAGAGTGCGGAAGTGACTACATTAGTGAGCTTCGGTTTGCACCAAACCAGACTAAAGAATTGGAAGAGAAAATCATAGAGTTACACAGAAGTTACAAGTAAGTGGCTATGATAAATTCATGAAACAAATATGTAATAAGCACAAAAACAAATTAAATACTTTTTTCCTTAAATAAAGACTGTTTTTCTCATTTGCTACATTTGTGAAGTAGAAGTAAGACTTTTTTTTTGAGTACAGTGGCACAAATTATTTTTGATAAAAACAATTCAGTGAAATGCAATGAAATGTTGTTAGGAGTCATACTGTCAGATACGGAGGATATGGAAATACTTAAGTTCTGACAAAAAACTAAGTATTTTCCCTTTACCACAATGTACCAGACTCAGAGTTAGTTAAATTAAGTAACACCAGTGTGGGAGGTAAGTGCTGCTTTCTGTGAACTGCGATTATGGTTACAACTAGGCATGTATTATGTAAACCATTATACTGAATTGGAGCTTGTCATCAGTGTAACTAACCTTTTACAAAATTGTATTCCTTTTCTAACAGCCACAGTCAATTAAGTTGAGTTAATAACAAAAAAAATTAATTATATAAAACACATTTAATATAACATTATCAGTTCACATTCTACAAAAGATAATTATCTCATTCAGTTTGTTATAAAAATAGTCATGTAGCTATATTTAATTAATTAATTTAAAGTTGAGTACATTGTACACATATGTATGATGTTTTAAATAAAGAACTGAATATAGTTGCTGTCTTATAATAAAGTGTGTGGGGGTGTATATTATATTATATATAGATAGATATACATATATATATATATATATATTTATATATATATATATATATATATATATATATATGTAAATGGATAGATATAGATTTATATGGGTCCCCTGCATTTGACCAAAAGTACGTTTGTTCAACAAATGCAGGGGTGTAATTTAACGTCGACAGTACTGTGGCTGAATGATAAATATGTTGATAGTATGGAATGTCAATACAGATGAGTGGGGTTGGGGGTGTGAGAGCATGTGTGTGTATGTGTGTGTGTGTGTGTGTGTGTGTGTGTGTGTGTGTGTGTGTGTGTGTGTGTGTGTGTGTGTGTGTGTGTATGTTAGGGTTAGGGTCAGGGGTGAGTGAAGGTTGGGTGTTGTGTGTTTGTGTGAGTCTCTATATTTTAGGGTAAGAGTCAAATTAGGGAAATATGTAGTGTTATTTGTGTGTGTTTGTGAATGTTTGTGTGTTTTGAGTCTCTCTTGTGTAATGCCAGCATTACAGGAAGGTTTTAATGAAGGTAGGGTTTAGGGATAGGGTTGGGGAAGGGGCGGCATTAGGGTTAGGGTCAGAACCCATTACTAAGGCAGTACAGGGGGTAGTTTGTATATGCATGCTTGTGTGGGGTGCATAGAAGTTCTCACATGCCCCTAATTTCTCAGAATATCCCCAATTTTGCCTCATATTTTGTTCAGTTTATGATACAATTACTGGGTTTCAGGCAAATCAGTGAAGATTGCAGTCACTAAATAATGGCAACTGTTTGAGTTTCAGACTCAGTAGCCTTTAGAAAGGTGTGCTAACACAAACCCTAGTATCCTGCAGCAGTGTGTCCTTGCATGAATTGCATGTTGTGTAGAAAGAATACAAACCCTAGTATCCTGCAGAAGTGTGCCCTTGTATGAAGTGCATGTGGGGTCGAAGGAACAGAAACCCTAGTATCCTGCAGCAGGGTGTCCTTGCATGAAGTGCATGTGGTGTATAAGCAACACAAACCCTAGTATCCTGCAGCAGTGTGTCCTTGCATGAAGTGCATGTGGGGTCGAAGGAACACAAACCCTAGTATCCTGCAGCAGTGTGTCCTTGCATGAAGTGAATGTAGTGTATAAGGAACACAAACCCTAGTATCCTGCAGCAGGGTGTCCTTGCATGAAGTGCATGTGATGTCGAAGGAACACAAACCCTAGTATCCTGCAGCAGTGTGTCCTTGCATGAAGTGCATGTGGTGTATAAGGAACACAAACACTAGTATCCTGCAGCAGTGTGTCCTTGCATGAAGTGAATGTAGTGTATAAGGAACACAAACCCTAGTATCCTGCAGCAGGGTATCCTTGCATGAAGTGCATGTGGTGTATAAGCAACACAAACCCTAGTATCCTGCAGCAGTGTGTCCTTGCATGAAGTGCATGTGGGGTCGAAGGAACACAAACACTAGTATCCTGCAGCAGTGTGTCCTTGCATGAAGTGCATGTGGTGTAGAAGGAACACAAACCCTAGTATCCTGCAGCAGTGTGTCCTTGCATGAAGTGCATGTGGTGTATAAGGAACACAAACACTAGTATCCTGCAGCAGTGTGTCCTTGCATGAAGTGCATGTGATGTCGAAGGAACACAAACCCTTGTATCCTGCAGAAGTGTGTCCTTGAATGAAGTGCATGTGGTGTCGAAGGAACACAAACACTAGTATCCTGCAGAAGTGTGTCCTTGCATGAAGTGCATGTCATGTCGAAGGAACACAAACCCTGGTATCCTGCAGAAGTGTGTCCTTGCATGAAGTGCATGTGATGTCGAAGGAACACAAACCCTAGTATCCTGCAGAAGTGTGTCCTTGCATGAAGTGCATGTGGTGTAGAAGAAATACAAACCCTGGTATCCTGCAGCAGTGTGTCCTTGCATGAAGTGAATGTGCTGTAGAAGGAACACCAACCCTAGTATCCTGCAGCAGGGTGTCCTTGCATGAAGTGAATGTGCTGTAGAAGGAACACCAACCCTAGTGTCCTGCAGCAGAGTATCCTTGCATGAAGTGAATGTAGTGTAGAAGAATACAAACCCTAGTATCCTGCAGCAGTGTGTCCTTGCATGAAGTGAATGTAGTGTAGAAGGAACACAAACCCTAGTATCCTGCAGCAGTGTGTCCTTGCATGAAGTGCATGTGGTGTAGAAGGAATACAAACCCTAGTATCCTGCAGCAGGGTGTCCTTGCATGAAGTGAATGTGCTGTAGAAGGAACACCAACCCTAGTGTCCTGCAGCAGAGTGTCCTTGCATGAAGTGCATATGGTATATAAGGAACACAAACCCTAGTATCCTGCAGCAGTGTGTCCTTGCATGAAGTGAATGTAGTGTATAAGGAACACAAACCCTAGTATCCTGCAGCAGTGTGTCCTTGCATGAAGTGCATGTGGTGTATAAGGAACACAAACCCTAGTATCCTGCAGCAGTGTGTCCTTGCATGAAGTGCATGTGGTGTAGAAGGAACACAAACCCTAGTATCCTGCAGCAGTGTTTCCTTGCATGAAGTGAATGTGGTGTAGAAGGAACACAAACCCTAGTATCCTGCAGCAATGTGTCCTTGCATGAAGTGCATGTGGTGTAGAAGGAACACAAACCCTAGTATCCTGCAGCAGTGTGTCCTTGCATGAAGTGCATGTGGTGTAGAAGGAACACAAACCCTAGTATCCTGCAGCAGTGTGTCCTTGCATGAAGTGAATGTGGTGAAGAAGAAGAAAATTGTTTTTTGGATGGATGACCTGCTGTTGCAAGGGATTACTGACGTCACATTACAAAGTGTTTAAAAGTTGTGTGACCAATTGTGTCAGGTATTTTTTCAGTTTCCAAAATACATAGGGATATCAGTCACCCCCTACTGAGACCGATAGTAGCTGCAGGCATGTCAAAAACAGAACCTGTAGCAATGTTAGCTGATTTTACTTGAAAAGGATTTGTTGTAAATGGGAACATATTATGAAATGCTTTTGGTATTTTTTGAATCTTCTTAAAAATGTTACCTTAATGTAGGTAGGGGATATATTGGCAAAAAAAAATTATGTTAAGCATCCTTTTGTAGTTTTACCCTATAATATTGGACATGACTGATTCAAACAGAATATTTTAACTTTTGATGAAATATTAGTGGAATACATTAGAGTATTAGAACAAGCTATGGAAATTGTCCTGTATGATAATTTTGTGCTTTTTGAGAAGAAATACTTTCAACACACTAGTGTGGTGGTGACAAGGTGTAGCTAAGAGCCATAATGTATGCAAATGTAGTTTTATGTTTTTGGGAAAGTCATTGTATATTTTATTCAAACTGCAGCACTTTTTGTTCCGGGATACTATTCGTTTTTAGCTGATATTTTTGAGATTTGTTTACTTTTCTAAGTCATTAGTTTTTAAATGACAGTACCCAGGTTTTTAAAGTTACCTTCCAACATTGTTGTGATAACATTTATACATTTAGACACCCTAATTACTATGGATACCAAAACTAATAAATTTACTTCCAGCATTTACTGAAAGGCGACCGTCTCCAGTACTTGCTTACATTTTCAAAGTTAACATCCATGCAGACAGAAATGCATCTTTTAGTTAAATTGGCAAATGGTATGCCTTTCTAGGCTTATGTCTGAGGACAATGTGTTTTTACCCAGTTAGAGGTCTTAGAGGATGTGCTACAAGACAGACGTACTTCAGTTATTTACTTAAAAACATTGAGAAGGAAGTATTAGAGCAGAGAAAATACACATTTAAACCCTGTCTAATTATGACAGTAGGTGATTACGTCCCCTAACTAAAACCAGTAATAGTTTCACAAAGGCAGTGGTGTTGACTGTTTCTACTGATAGCAAGGATATTAAATCCGTTGTGACTTTTTCTACTGACAGCAAGGATATTAAATCTATTGCAACAAGGAAATGAAAATATTCTTTTATTTGGATTGCTTGAACAAAATTTTGGGTAGGACACCATGTTCTATTTATAAAAGGAAAAGTAATTTAAAAAACTGTTTGAAAAAAGCTGAGTACAAAAGAATGTTTAATGTATGGAATGATCTGGGCACTAAAAATGTGGTTTGTGTAGTCAGTACAACTGTATTATTCTTGTTGAAGGAGGTAATGTTATAACTGATGATGTTCTTCATGTTTCCCTGTTGCAGTCATCACATTTGGGTAATCCCTGCCAGGGTAGCCCTCAATTGGCCCAAATACCAGAGGCTTAGTATTTCTGCATCGGTTGCTGTCAATCCAGGACTGATGTCAGGTCATCACTGGTATAAAGTTAGGCAGCCAACACCATTACATCAGTTTTTCTTGCCAAGGAGCCCGAAGCAGAAGCAGTTTGCACAAGTGCCGGTCAGCCTCTACCTGAGTTTTTCGTTTACGAACTGAAGTTGAAGTCTTCCAAAGCTAAGTACCCCATTGGGGGGTCCTTTTTTCTTGCACTAACTGTCAGAAAAAGTTAACAATTGTCTCACCTGTGGAAAGCAAATACCACACCGAGCCTTTCATTCTTACTGCATCACTTGTTTAGGCCCAGACCTTGACGTCCCCCGCTGTCACTTTTGTGCTTTGTTCAGCACCAGAACTATACGTCGTCAGGCCCTTATTGTAGCTAGATATTTTTGCTCTCAGTCCTCGAATTCCAATATGGCTTCGGTAAGCCATCCAACAACAGATCTTCTGAAAAAAACATAAGGATAAAGCCAGAGACAGACTGCACAGGTCCAAGACTGCTGACTATGCTTCCGTTAAGCTAGTCATCAGTTCTCTGGTCCTCAGTGAGGCGCTTTCGCAGCCTCTCATGCCCACTTCTGTGGATTTGCAGGCTGCTACCAAGACCCTTTCAGAGTCCAGTATGCTGCGAGACTCTTCTTCAACTAAGGATCCTGTGGATGTCTCTACCTTGGATGGGTCTGGAGCCGTTGAGCAGGCACCGACTTCCGAGGAAGTACTTTGCCCTACCGATCCTTAACACAGACTATTTGCGTCTACAGTTCTTTCGAAAACTACTGACTTTCTAAGGCCCAGGGTACAAACCACACCCAAAAAACCGATGACCCAAGCTCAGGCACCCGCTTCCTTGCCTCAGTCTCAAATGCCTAAAATGGCAGAAGACCTTATAGTGCTTATCAGGGGAAGCCAGGCTACCCTTCCAAAATAAAAAGAGACTTGTCCCCAGTAGTTTATCTGAACAGGTGTCCGATGACTCTGATGCATCTGAATTTGAAGATATGCAACCCCTCTCCCCTTATGAGGATTCTGATGCAGAAGAATCCATCCCTTCAGCCTCTCCACCAGAGGACTTTTTTTTGGGGAATCCTTACATACTTTAAGGGAGCATTTCCAATGGGAATATCAGGACTATCCTCAGTCAAAAAAGAGACTCCGGGAATTCTTAGATCTTCCACAGCACAGACCCCTGGCCATCCCTGCTGTCCTGGATGTTGTGGATGATGTTTTTATGGAATCCATTCTGACCCCTGACACCCTCCCTCCTGCTTGCAGGAAACCTGACAGGTACTATAGAGTCCCCGACTCTCACAAATTATTTTTCAAAAATTCTACTGCTGACCCCAAGGTCATCTCTCAAGGACCTAAAGGAATCAAAGAAACTTCAGCTAAGAATCCCACCCCCTCAGAGAGGGATTCCTGAGCTTTAGACAGATGGGGTAAAAAATGTATACACCTCTGCTACTCTTGCTATTAGAGCATTAAGTTGTCAGTTCCATATACTGAAATATCAGCAACATACCATGGAACTCCTCAAATAAAAAATATCTTCCTTCCCTGCTTGTGCAGAAAATAAAGAATTACAAGAGTTAATGCATTCTGCAAGTCAAGCAACTAAGCACACCTTGCACTGTGGTGTTGAAGCATCTTGCAGGCCAGCAGTCACTGGTTCTGCCCTTAGAAGGCATGCTTGGCTTAAGGAACAGCCCTTGCCAGGCCATGTCAAATCCAAATTATTGGACACGCCCTTGCACAAATATTTATTTGGCACCAAGGCAAAAGAGGTCTTAAAAAAGATGGAAGAAAAAGCTAAATCTATGCAGACAGTTAAAGACTTCTTACAGGTCCAGCCACCGAGGTTCAGTAGGCTTTGCCCCTCCAAGCACTGGTCCTTTCCTGCCCCCTCCAGGCCAGCTCAGCCTAGACCCAGGGGAAGCAGACCCCCCCAGACAACAGCCCCAGGGAATGCAGAGATCTAAGCAATGGAGTTCCTCCTGTTAAAAACCAGGGAGTGCAAAGCCACCCCCTCATGGTAAGAATTCACAGTGACTTTACACTCCCCCCCTCCCACTGCCCACCTGCTCTTGCCCCTAGGAGGAAAACTCTCCTTCCACGCAAGCAACTGGGCCACCATTACTAACGACCGCCGGGTTTTCAACATAGTGCCCCACGGATACAGATTTTATTTCCACACTCTGCCAACCCCAAAAGGGTTCCCAGATCTTCCCCCAAACCAGTGGGCAGAGGTCAAAAAGCAAGTCCTTTCCCTGCTCTCTATGAGGGCAATAGAACATGTTCTTGCAGAACAGATAGGCCAATGTTTCTACTCCAGACTCTTCCTGGTGCCCAGGAAAGAGGGCACATGGCACCCCATCCTCGATCTATCCATTCTAAACACCTTTCTGGTGATACCAAAATTCAAAATGCTCACCCTCCAGCAGCTTCTACCTATAGTTTCTAAGGATGCTTGTTTAGCCACCCTAGACCTAAAAGAGGCCTACCTACACATCCCAGTCAGGGAATCATAGGTTCATAGGTAGGTACTAGGCTGTCGGCCCAAGGGCCTAAGTAAACCTAGCCAACAAGGTTTCCTGGCTTACACCACCCAAGAAAGTTAATTTCCTGTGCCTTTGTTGAGCAGAGCTACAGAAGTGATCCCCGGGGTGTATTTCCTATTTCCCATCCACTCATCAAGATTTTTCTTGAAGAGTATTAGTGAGGAACTTTGCTTGACATAGATGAGTAGCTTGTTCCAGAGTATAGGAAGTCTCTGGGACAGGAATCTACTCCTCCAGCATGTCCTGTTTATTGTGGTGACAAGGTTTAGCTCCCTAGAGCGTGTAGCTTGGAGGGATTGGGATTTCTTTAGGTGTAGCATGTCCCAACATCTCTGCTCATTTCAGCACAGAACCACCTCTTTTCTTACACCCTCTCATCAAACAGTTCCTAAGAGGGGGTAACAACTTGAGGCCACCCAGAAGAGCTTCTACCCCAGCTTGGGACCTAAACTTTGTGTTGGAAAAACTCACACTACCCCCTTTTAACCTGCAGCTTCAGTAGACTTAAAATGTCTCTCTTGGAAGACAGCGTTGCTTCTGGCCATCACTTCAGCTAGAAGAGTATCAGAGCTACAAGCACTTATGGCTGTAGAGCCCTTCACATTTTCTATGTTGACAGGGTCTCCCTCAGGACTAACCCATCCTTCATGCTAAAAGTGGTGTCCAGTGTATTCTCAACCAATCCATTCATTTCCCCATCTTTTTCCCTCACCCACAAAACAAGGGGGAAAGGATTCTGCACTCTTTAGATGTGTACAGACAGCTCAGATTCTAGCTATACAGGACTAAATATTTTAGAAAATCTGCTCATTTGCTAGTCAGCTTCACTACAGGAGCAGAGGGCAAGGCCATATCCAAACAAACAATCTCCAAATGGATAGTACACTGCATCCATTTCTGCTACAAACAGCACGGGAAACCTCCCCCCAAGGGGGTCAGCACACACTCCACCAGAGCAGCCTCCACCTCTGCAGTTTTTCTCAGAGGGGTCCTTACCAGGGACATCCTGGAGGCTGCAACATGGACATCTGTTCATACCTTCACCAAGCATTACCACCTGCCGATCGTCTCCATATCCAGGGCAGGCCTTGCCACCACGGTCCTGCAGGGCATCCTAGCCAGGCCCCAGTCTTCTTGATTGCCTCCACCCTTTTTTTCAGCTTTGGAAATCAACCCAAATGTGATGACTGCAACAGTGAAACACGAAGAACATAGTACAGTTGTGTACATTTACCATAAATGTAGATGTTCGAGTGCATTCACTGTCGCAGTATACATAAAGTACAGTTGTGTACACTTACCATAAATGTAGATGTTCGAGTGCATTCACTGTCGCAGTATACATAAAGTACAGTTGTGTACACTTACCATAAATGTAGATGCCCAAGTGTATTTACTGTCGCAGTATACATAAAGTACAGTTGTGTACACTTACCATAAATGTCGATGTTCGAGTGTATTCACTGTCGCACTATACATAAAGTACAGTTGTGTACACTTACCATAAATGTTGATGTTTGAGTGTATTCACTGTCGCAGTATACATAAAGTACAGTTGTGTACACTTACCATAAATGTCGATGTTCGAGTGTATTCACTGTCGCAGTATACATAAAGTACAGTTGTGTACACTTACCATAAATGTCGATGTTCGAGTGTATTCACTGTTGCAGTATATATAAAGTACAGTTGTGTACACTTACCATAAATGTAGATGTTTGAGTGTATTCACTGTCGCAGTATACATAAAGTACAGTTGTGTACACTTACCATAAATGTAGATGTTCGAGTGTATTCACTGTCACAGTATACATAAAGTACAGTAATGTACACTTACCATAAATGTAGATGCCCAAGTGTATTCACTGTCGCAGTATACATAAAGTAGAGTTGTGTACACTTACCATAAATGTAGATGTTCGAGTGCATTCACTGTCGCAGTATACATAAAGTACAGTTGTGTACACTTACCATAAATGTAGATGTTCGAGTGTATTCACTGTCGCAGTATACATAAAGTACAGTTGTGTACACTTACCATAAATGTAGATGCCCAAGTGTATTCACTGTCGCAGTATACATAAAGTACAGTTGTGTAAACTTACCATAAATATCGATGTTCGAGTGTATTCACTGTCGCAGTATACATAAAGTACAGTTGTGTACACTTACCATAAATGTCGATGTTCGAGTGTATTCACTGTCGCAGTATACATAAAGTACAGTTGTGTACACTTACCATAAATGCAGATGTTTGAGTGTATTCACTGTCGCAGTATACATAAAGTACAGTTGTGTACACTTACCATAAATGTAGATGTTTGAGTGTATTCACTGTCGCAGTATACATAAAGTACAGTTGTGTACACTTACCATAAATGTAGATGTTCGAGTGTATTCACTGTCACAGTATACATAAAGTACAGTTGTGTACACTTACCATAAATGTAGATGCCCAAGTGTATTCACTGTCGCAGTATACATAAAGTACAGTTGTGTACACTTACTATAAATGTAGATGTTCGAGTGCATTCACTGTCGCAGTATACATAAAGTACAGTTGTGTACACTTACCATAAATGTAGATGTTCGAGTGTATTCACTGTCGCAGTATACATAAAGTACAGTTGTGTACACTTACCATAAATGTAGATGCCCAAGTGTATTCACTGTCGCAGTATACATAAAGTACAGTTGTGTACACTTACCATAAATGTCGATGTTCGAGTGTATTCACTGTCGCAGTATACATAAAGTACAGTTGTGTACACTTACCATAAATGTCGATGTTCGAGTGTATTCACTGTCGCAGTATACATAAAGTACAGTTGTGTACACTTACCATAAATGTAGATGTTCGAGTGTATTCACTGTCGCAGTATACATAAAGTACAGTTGTGTACACTTACCATAAATGTAGATGTTCGAGTGTATTCACTGTCGCAGTATACATAAAGTACAGTTGTGTACACTTACCATAAATGTAGATGTTCGAGTGTATTCACTGTCGCAGTAAACATAAAGTACAGTTGTGTACACTTACCATAAATGTCGATGTTCGAGTGTATTCACTGTCGCAGTATACATAAAGTACAGTTGTGTACACTTACCATAAATGTAGATGTTCGAGTGTATTCACTGTCGCAGTATACATAAAGTACAGTTGTGTACACTTACCATAAATGTCGATGTTCAAGTGTATTCACTGTCGCAGTATACATAAAGTACAGTTGTGTACACTTAGCATAAATGTAGATGTTTGAGTGTATTCACTGTCGCAGTATACATAAAGTACAGTTGTGTACACTTACCATAAATGTCGATGTTCGAGTGTATTCACTGTCGCAGTATACATAAAGTACAGTTGTGTACACTTAGCATAAATGTAGATGCCCAAGTGTATTCACTGTCACAGTATACATAAAGTGCAGTTGTGTACACTTACCATAAATGTAGATGTTCGAATGTATTTACTGTTGCAGTATACATAAAGTGCAGTTGTGTACACTTACCATAAATGTCGATGTTCGAGTGTATTCACTGTCACAGTATACATAAAGTACAGTTGTGTACACTTAGCATAAATGTAGATGTTCGAGTGTATTCACTGTCGCAGTATACATAAAGTACAGTTGTGTACACTTACCATAAATGTTGATGTTCGTGTGTATTCACTGTCGCAGTATACATAACGTACAGTTGTGTACACTTAGCATAAATGTAGATGCCCAAGTGTATTTACTGTCGCAGTATACATAAAGTACAGTTGTGTACACTTACCATAAATGTCGATGTTCGAGTGTATTCACTGTCGCAGTATACATAAAGTACAGTTGTGTACACTTAGCATAAATGTAGATGTTCGAGTGTATTCACTGTCACAGTATACATAAAGTACAGTTGTGTACACTTACCATAAATGTCGATGTTCGAGTGTATTCACTGTCGCAGTATACATAAAGTACAGTTGTGTACACTTAGCATAAATGTAGATGCCCAAGTGTATTCACTGTCGCAGTATACATAAAGTACAGTTGTGTACACTTACCATAAATGTAGATGTTCGAGTGTATTTACTGTTGCAGTATACATAACGTACAGTTGTGTACACTTACCATAAATGTCGATGTCCGAGTGTATTCACTGTCGCAGTATACATAAAGTACAGTTGTGTACTCTTACAATAAATGTAGATGTTCGAGTGTATTCACTGTCGCAGTATACATAAAGTACAGTTGTGTACAGTTACCATAAATGTCGATGTTCGAGTGTATTCACTGTCGCAGTATACATAAAGTACAGTTGTGTACACTTACCATAAATGTCGATGTTCAAGTGTATTCACTGTCACAGTATACATAAAGTACAGTTGTGTACACTTAGCATAAATGTAGATGCCCAAGTGTATTCACTGTCGCAGTATACATAAAGTACAGTTGTGTACACTTACCATAAATGTAGATGTTCGAGTGTATTTACTGTTGCAGTATACATAACGTACAGTTCTGTACACTTACCATAAATGTCGATGTTCGAGTGTATTCACTGTCGCAGTATACATAAAGTACAGTTGTGTACACTTACAATAAATGTAGATGTTCGAGTGTATTCACTGTCGCAGTATACATAAAGTACAGTTGTGTACAGTTACCATAAATGTCGATGTTCGAGTGTATTCACTGTCGCAGTATACATAAAGTACAGTTGTGTACACTTACCATAAATGTAGATGCCCAAGTGTATTCACTGTCGCAGTATACATAAAGTACAGTTGTGTACACTTACCATAAATGTAGATGTTCGAATGTATTCACTGTCGCAGTATACATAAAGTACAGTTGTGTACACTTACCATAAATGTCGATGTTTGAGTGTATTCACTGACGCAGTATACATAAAGTACAGTTGTGTACACTTAGCATAAATGTAGATGCCCAAGTGTAATCACTGTCACAGTATACATAAAGTACAGTTGTGTACACTTACCATAAATGTCGATGTTCAAGTGTATTCACTGTCGCAGTATACATAAAGTACAGTTGTGTACACTTACCATAAATGTAGATGCCCAAGTGTATTCACTGTCACAGTATACATAAAGTACAGTTGTGTACACTTACCATAAATGTCGATGTTCGAGTGTATTCACTGTCACAGTATACATAAAGTACAGTTGTGTACACTTAGCATAAATGTAGATGTTCGAGTGTATTCACTGTCGCAGTATACATAAAGTACAGTTGTGTACACTTACCAATAGAGTCGATGTTCGAGTGTATTCACTGTCGCAGTATACATAAAGTACAGTTGTTTACACTTACCATAAATGTCGATGTTCGAGTGTATTCACTGTCGCAGTATACATCAAGTACAGTTGTGTACACTTAGCATAAATGTAGATGTTAGAGTGTATTCACTGTCGCAGTATACATAAAGTACAGTTGTGTACACTTACCATAAATGTCGATGTTCGAGTATATTCACTGTCGCAGTATACATAAAGTACAGATGTCCTTCAAGAATGCAACTGCAGTCATAACATATGGGTTGTCCTGCCTCAGGCAGCCCTCGGTCGGCCGGATTCCAAAGTCTGGGTCTGACGTCGGCTGATGTCGCATTTCTCTCCGACGTCAGAGTGGCTGGAGTACATTAGCATCAGCCGACGCCATTTTCTTCAGTCTTTCTTGCCGTGCGGTGCCCAAAGCAGAAGCAGTTCTCAAGTGCCGGTTGGTCAGCTGCTGTATTCTTCGATTCCGAAGTCATCAAAAAAGCTAAGTACCCCGTTGGGGACCTTTTCTTGCCTCAGCCGATGTTGGAATACCAGAAAGGGACACGATGCATCATTATTGAACATCCCACTCATCCTGGAATATTTGGCAGATATGCTAAAGAATGGACTCTCGGTGAAAGATTTCCTCCAGGTTCAACCCCCCAGATTCAGTAGGAATTGGCCTTCAAAAAACTGGTCCTTTCCAAATCCTGAAAAGTTTCAAAGGGGTAAAAACAGACGTGGCCGAGGAAGAGGACAATACAGAGGTCCTTACAGGGGACGACAATGGCAGCCAGCAAACCAAAGAAGTGACACAGGGGTTTCACCTGCCCCACAACCACAATCTCAATGACTTTCCTCTACGTCCGCCTACCAGGGAACAAATAGAAGCTCCCTTGGGTGGGAAATTATCACTGTTTGCAGACATCTGGCACAGACTGACAAAGGACAAATGGATTTTGGACATTATAGACCGAGGTTACAGGTTCCACTTTCATACCTTACCAAGAAAACAAGGCATGCCAAACCTACCACAAAACCAGAGGGCAGAGGCTATCAAGCAAATCTCTCTGCTGACTCGGATGAAAGCAATAGAAAGAGTTCCACAACAAGAACAAGGCCAGGGGTTTTACTCAAGACTGTTCATTGTTCCAAGAAAAGAATCTCAATGGAGACCAATACTGGATTTGTCCGCATTAAACACCTTTCTCATAGTACCAAGGTTCAAAATGCTGACTCTACAGCAACTCCTTCCCATGCTGGGCAAGGGGTCTTGGCTGATTACTCTGGACCTCAGGGAGGCATACCTGCATGTCCCTATCAGACACAGCTGCAGAAGATACCTCAGATTTCTTGCAGGGCCAGAGCATTATCAATTCTCAGCATTGCCATTTGGCTTATCTACTGCACCCAGAGTATTCACAAAATGCCTGGCTTCAGTAATTGCTCATTGCAGGCTCCAGGGGATCCAAATTTACCCATACCTGGACGACTGCCTCATACAAGCGGACGACAAATTGATGTTGACAAAAAACTTGGACTATGTCATACGATTATTTCTAGCTCTGGGATACACAGTCAACTTCCAAAAGTCAAGACTTCAGCCATCCCAGCAAATAATCTTCTTAGGAGCCAAATTAGACACAGCCTCTCAAATGGCTTACCTAACAGAAGACAAGCAAGAGAAGTTAACTCATTATTTCAAAGGTTTGGCAAAGCTTACCCAGATGACTGCAAGGAGATTCCTACAGGCCCTGGGTTACATGGCATCCTGCATTCTCCTGGTTCCATTAGCAAGACTACACATGAGAAAGCTTCAATGGTACCTAAAAAGCCTATGGTCTCAGCACAGCAACAACTTAGAGACAACCATACCGCTCATTCCATGCCTACAAAAGGAATTCCTATGGTGGGCCTCGGTAAGCCAGGCAAACACAGGTATGTCATTCAAAAAACCACAGATAACACAGACCATAACCACAGATGCCTCAGACCTTGGATGGGGGGGCGCACATGGAAGGCAGGTGTATACAAGGACAATGGTCTCCAAAGGAAACACATCTGCACATAAACCAATAGGAAATGCTGGCAGTAATGCATGCCATCGAGGCCTTTCAACACCAACTTCGGCAAGGCCATTTACTGATATGGACAGACAACACCACTGTGATGTGGTATATAAACAAGCAAGGGGGCACCCATTCTTACCCCCTTTGCAGACTGACAATGCATCTTTGGGAAAAATCACTGAGCCTAAACATTCAGTTACAATCCCAGTTTGTTCCAGGCAAAGACAATGTGCTGGCGGACAGCCTAAGCAGGAATTTCACAGATCCACACGAGTGGAGGTTACATCCGAAGATCTTCACACAGCTCACTTCGACATGGGGCAGGCCAGAAGTAGACCTATTTGCCTCTCACCTCAACCATCATCTACAAAAATTCTGTTCAAGGACATACCATCCACAAGCTTGGAAAACAGATGCTCTCTCATTCAACTGGAACTCCCTAAAAATCTATGCATTCCCACCTCTGCCACTGATGACCTCAGTATTACTAAAGATCAAAGCAGAGAGACCAAAGGGGATCCTAATAGCTCCGGACTGGCCAAGACAACACTGGTATCCACTACTATGGAGCATATGTCACACCAAGAAGTGGGCCCTTCCCCAATGGCCTCTACTTTTGACTCAACACAACTTCAAAACAGTGCATCCAAACCTTCGGACACTGCAGCTAACAGCCTGGGAGATCCCATGAATAATCTCAACCTATCTCTCTCCAAGGAAGTTCAGCGGATACTAACAGAGGCTCGAAGACCATCCACCAGAAAGGTTTACTTAGCAAAATGGAAGAGATTCAGCATTGCATCAGATTCTGTTATTCATTACATGGAAAGACTGTCCCAGCCAATGTCAGACCACATTCCACCAGAGCTACAGCCACCTCTACAGCATTCTTAAGAGGGGTGCCTAGTAAGGACATTCTAGAAGCTGCTACATGGAGCTCCGTGCATACATTCTCCAAACACTACAATCTCCCTCTATACTCCAGATCCAGAGCAGGCTTTGCTTCGGCAGTCCTGCAGGGTTTGATTGCCACACCATCTTTTTCCTAGAGCATTCCTCCTCCCCCAGCTAAGCTATGGTATTCTACCCATATGTTATGACTGCAGTTGCATTCTTGAAGGACATAGAACAGTTTTGTACCTACCATAAATGAAGATGTCCGATAGATATGCAACTGCAGTCGGATTTTCCCTCCCTCCATACCCCTCTATGCCTAGGGTCAACTCCTATCCCTGTTTCTCTTAGCTGGGGATATCTGTTATGGTGTATCTGTTTATTGCTCATTTACTTGTCTGGAATCCTGTTTTTGTCTTCCAATTTGATTTCAGCATTCCTTGGAGGGCAACTGGCATCTGGGGCAAGAAACACTGAAGAAAATGGCGTCGGCTGATGCTTATGTACTCCAGCCGCTCTGACGCAGGAGAGAAATGTGACATCAGCCGACTTCGGACCCAGACTTTGGAATCCGACCGACCGAGGGCTGCCTGAGGCAGGACAACCCATATGTTATGACTGCAGTTGCATATCTATCGGACATCTACATTTATGGTAGGTACAAAACTGTACTTTTTGTACACATAGCATAAATGTAGATGCCCAAGTGTATTCACTGTCGCAGTATACATAAAGTACAGTTGTGTACACTTATCATAAATGTCGATGTTTGAGTGTATTCACTGTCACAGTATACATAAAGTACAGTTGTGTACACTTAGCATAAATGTAGATGTTCGACTGTATTCACTGTCGCAGTATACATAAAGTACAGTTGTGTACACTTACCATAAATGTCGATGTTCGAGTGTATTCACCGTCGCAGTATACATAAAGTACAGTTGTGTGCACTTAGAATAAATGTAGATGCCCAAGTGTATTCACTGTCACAGTATACATAAAGTACAGTTGTGTACACTTACCATAAATGTCGATGTTCGAGTTTATTCACTGTCGCAGTATACATAAAGTAGAGTTGTGTACACTTAGCATAAATGTAGATGTTCGAGTGTATTCACTGTCGCAGTATACATAAAGTACAGCTGTGTACACTTACCATAAATGTCGATGTTCGAGTGTATTCTCTGTCGCAGTATACATAAAGTACAGTTGTGTACACTTACCATAAATGTAGAAGCCCAAGTGTATTCACTGTCGCAGAATACATAAAGTACAGTTGTGTACACTTAGCATAAATGTAGATGTTCGAGTGTATTCACTGTCGCAGTGTACATAACGTACAGTTGTGTACACTTACCATAAATGTCGATGTTCAAGTGTATTCACTGTTGCAGTATACATAAAGTACAGTTGTGTACACTTAGCATAAATGTAGATGTTCGAGTGTATTCACTGTCGCAGTAGACATAAAGTACAGTTGTGTACACTTACCATAAATGTCGATGTTCGAGTGTATTCACTGTCGCAGTATACATAAAGTACAGTTGTGTACACTTAGCATAAATGTAGATGTTCGAGTGTATTCGCTGTCACAGTATACATAAAGTACAGTTGTGTACACTTACATAAATGTCGATGTTCGAGTGTATTCACTGTCACGGTATACATAAAGTACAGTTGTGTACACTTACCATAAATGTAGATGTTCGAGTGTATTCACTGTCGCAGTATACATAAAGTACAGTTGTGTACACTTACCATAAATGTCGATGTTCGAGTGAATTCACTGTCGCAGTATACATAAAATACAGTTGTGTACATTTACCATAAATGCAGATGCCCAAATGTATTCACTGTCGCAGTATACATAACGTACAGTTGTGTACACTTACCATAAATGTAGATGTTCGAGTGTATTCACTGTCGAGTATACATAAAGTACAGTTGTGTACACTTACCATAAATGTAGATGTTCGAGTGTATTCACTGTCGCAGTATACATAAAGTACAGTTGTGTACACTTACCATAAATGTAGATGTTCGAGTGTATTCTCTGTCGCAGTATACATAAAGTACAGTTGTGTACACTTACCATAAATGTCGATGTTTGAGTGTATTCACTGTCGCAGTATACATAAAGTACAGTTGTGTACACTTAGCATAAATGTAAATGTTCGAGTGTATTCACTGTCGCAGTAGACATAAAGTACAGTTGTGTACACTTACCATAAATGTCGATGTTCGAGTGTATTCACTGTCGCAGTATACATAAAGTACAGTTGTGTACACTTAGCATAAATGTAGATGTTCGAGTGTATTCGCTGTCACAGTATACATAAAGTACAGTTGTGTACACTTACATAAATGTCGATGTTCGAGTGTATTCACTGTCACGGTATACATAAAGTACAGTTGTGTACACTTACCATAAATGTAGATGTTCGAGTGTATTCACTGTCGCAGTATACATAAAGTACAGTTGTGTACACTTACCATAAATGTCGATGTTCGAGTGTATTCACTGTCGCAGTATACATAAAATACAGTTGTGTACATTTACCATAAATGTAGATGCCCAAATGTATTCACTGTCGCAGTATACATAACGTACAGTTGTGTACACTTACCATAAATGTAGATGTTCGAGTGTATTCACTGTCGGAGTATACATAAAGTACAGTTGTGTACACTTACCATAAATGTAGATGTTCGAGTGTATTCACTGTCGCAGTATACATAAAGTACAGTTGTGTACACTTACCATAAATGTAGATGTTCGAGTGTATTCTCTGTCGCAGTATACATAAAGTACAGTTGTGTACACTTACCATAAATGTCGATGTTTGAGTGTATTCACTGTCGCAGTATACATGAAGTACAGTTGTGTACACTTAGCATAAATGTAGATGTTCGAGTGTATTCACTGTCACAGTATACATAAAGTACAGTTGTGTACACTTACATAAATGTCGATGTTCGAGTCTATTCACTGTCGCAGTATACATAAAGTACAGTTGTGTACACTTAGCATAAATGTAGATGCCCAAGTGTATTCACTGTCGCAGTATACATAAAGTACAGTTGTGTACACTTACCATAAATGTCGATGTTCGAGTGTATTCACTGTCGCAGTATACATAAAGTACAGTTGTGTACATTTAGCATAAATGTAGATGTTCGAGTGTATTCACTGGCGCATTATACATAAAGTACAGTTGTGTACACTTACCATAAATGTCGATGTTCGAGTGTATTCACTGTCGCAGTATACATAAAGTACAGTTGTGTACACTTAGCATAAATGTAGATGCCCAAGTGTATTCACTGTCGCAGTATACATAAAGTACAGTTGTGTACACTTACCATAAATGTCGATGTTCGAGTGTATTCACTGTAGCAGTATACATAAAGTACAGTTGTGTACACTTACCATAAATGTAGATGTTCGAGTGTATTCACTGTCGCAGTATACATATAGCACAGTTGTGTACACTTACCATAAATGTCGATGTTCGAGTGTATTCACTGTCGCAGTATACATAAAGTACAGTTGTGTACACTTAGCATAAATGTAGATGCCCAAGTGTATTCACTGTCGCAGTATACATAAAGTACAGTTGTGTACACTTACCATAAATGTCAATGTTCGAGTGTATTCACTGTCACAGTATACATAAAGTACAGTTGTGTACACTTAGCATAAATATAGATGTTCGAGTGTATTCACTGTCGCAGTATACATAAAGTTCAGTTGTGTACACTTACCATAAATGTTGATGTTCGAGTGTATTCACTGTCGCAGTATACATAAAGTACAGTTGTGTACACTTACCTTAAATGTAGATGGTCGAGTGTATTCACTGTCGCAGTATACATAAAGTACAGTTGTGTACACTTACGATAAATGTCGATGTTTGAGTGTATTCACTGTCGCAGTATACATAAAGTACAGTTGTGTACACTTACCATAAATGTAGATGTTCGAGTGTATTCACTGTCACAGTATACATAAAGTACAGTTGTGTACACTTACCATAAATGTAGATGCCCAAGTGTATTCACTGTCGCAGTATACATAAAGTACAGTTGTGTACACTTACGATAAATGTCGATGTTTGAGTGTATTCACTGTCGCAGTATACATAAAGTACAGTTGTGTACACTTACCATAAATGTAGATGTTCGAGTGTATTCACTGTCACAGTATACATAAAGTACAGTTGTGTACACTTACCATAAATGTAGATGCCCAAGTGTATTCACTGTCGCAGTGTACATAAAGTACAGTTGTGTACACTTACCATAAATGTAGATGTTCGAGTGCATTCACTGTCGCAGTATACATAAAGTACAGTTGTGTACACTTACCATAAATGTAGATGTTCGAGTGTATTCACTGTCGCAGTATACATAAAGTACAGTTGTGTACACTTACCATAAATGTAGATGCCCAAGTGTATTCACTGTCGCAGTATACATAAAGTACAGTTGTGTACACTTACCATAAATGTCGATGTTCGAGTGTATTCACTGTCACAGTATACATAAAGTACAGTTGTGTACACTTACCATAAATGTAGATGCCCAAGTGTATTCACTGTCACAGTATACATAAAGTACAGTTGTGTACACTTACCATAAATGTCGATGTTCGAGTGTATTCACTGTCACAGTATACATAAAGTGCAGTTGTGTACACTTAACATAAATGTAGATGTTCGAGTGTATTCACTGTCGCAGTATACATAAAGTACAGTTGTGTACACTTACCATAAATGTTGATGTTCGAGTGTATTCACTGTCGCAGTATACATAAAGTACAGTTGTGTACACTTACCATAAATGTCGATGTTCGAGTATATTCACTGTCGCAGTATACATAAAGTACAGATGTCCTTCAAGAATGCAACTGCAGTCATAACATATGGGTTGTCCTGCCTCAGGCAGCCCTCGGTCGGCCGGATTCCAAAGTCTGGGTCCGACGTCGGCTGATGTCGCATTTCTCTCCGACGTCAGAGTGGCTGGAGTACATAAGCATCAGCCGACGCCATTTTCTTCAGTCTTTCTTGCCGTGCGGTGCCCAAAGCAGAAGCAGTTCTCAAGTGCCGGTCGGTCAGCTGCTGTATTCTTCGATTCCGAAGTCATCAAAAAAGCTAAGTACCCCATTGGGGACCTTTTCTTGCCTCAGCCGATGTTGGAATACCAGAAAGGGACACGATGCATCATTATTGAACATCCCACTCATCCTGGAATATTTGGCAGATATGCTAAAGAATGGACTCTCGGTGAAATATTTCCTCCAGGTTCAACCCCCCAGATTCAGTAGGAATTGGCCTTCAAAAAACTGGTCCTTTCCAAATCCTGAAAAGTTTCAAAGGGGTAAAAACAGACGTGGCCGAGGAAGAGGACAATACAGAGGTCCTTACAGGGGACGAAAATGGCAGCCAGCAAACCAAAGAAGTGACACAGGGGTTTCACCTGCCCCACAACCACAATCTCAATGACTTTCCTCTACTTCCGCCTACCAGGGAACAAATAGAAGCTCCCTTGGGTGGGAAATTATCTCTGTTTGCAGACAATTGGCACAGACTGGCAAAGGACAAATGGATTTTGGACATTATAGACCGAGGTTACAGGTTCCACTTTCATACCTTACCAAGAAAACAAGGCATGCCAAACCTACCACAAAACCAGAGGGCAGAGGCTATCAAGCAAATCTCTCTGCTGACTCGGATGAAAGCAATAGAAAGAGTTCCACAACAAGAACAAGGCCAGGGGTTTTACTCAAGACTGTTCATTGTTCCAAGAAAAGAATCTCAATGGAGACCAATACTGGATTTGTCTGCATTAAACACCTTTCTCATAGTACCAAGGTTCAAAATGCTGACTCTACAGCAACTCCTTCCCATGCTGGGCAAGGGGTCTTGGCTGATTACTCTGGACCTCAGGGAGGCATACCTGCATGTCCCTATCAGACACAGCTGCAGAAGATACCTCAGATTTCTTGCAGGGCCAGAGCATTATCAATTCTCAGCATTGCCATTTGGCTTATCTACTGCGCCCAGAGTATTCACAAAATGCCTGGCTTCAGTAATTGCTCATTGCAGGCTCCACGGGATCCAAATTTACCCATACCTGGACGACTGCCTCATACAAGCAGACGACAAATTGATGTTGACAAGAAACTTGGACTATGTCATACGATTATTTCAAGCTCTGGGATACACAGTCAACTTCCAAAAGTCAAGACTTCAGCCATCCCAGCAAATAATCTTCTTAGGAGCCAAATTAGACACAGCCTCTCAAATGGCTTACCTAACAGAAGACAAGCAAGAGAAGTTAACTCATTATTTCAAAGGTTTGGCAAAGCTTACCCAGATGACTGCAAGGAGATTCCTACAGGCCCTGGGTTACATGGCATCCTGCATTCTCCTGGTTCCATTAGCAAGACTACACATGAGAAAGCTTCAATGGTACCTAAAAAGCCTATGGTCTCAGCACAGCAACAACTTAGAGACAACCATACCGCTCATTCCACGCCTACAAAAGGAATTCCTATGGTGGGCCTCGGTAAGCCAGGCAAACACAGGTATGTCATTCAAAAAACCACAGATAACACAGACCATAACCACAGATGCCTCAGACCTTGGATGGGGGGCGCACATGGAAGGCAGGTGTATACAAGGACAATGGTCTCCAAAGGAAACACATCTGCACATAAACAAAAAGGAAATGCTGGCAGTAATGCATGCCATCGAGGCCTTTCAACACCAACTGCAAGGGCATTTAGTGATATGGACAGACAACACCACTGTGATGTGGTATATAAACAAGCAAGGGGCACCCATTCTTACCCCTTTGCAGACTGACAATGCATCTTTGGGAAAAATCACTGAGCCTAAACATTCAGTTACAATCCCAGTTTGTTCCAGGCAAAGACAATGTGCTGGCGGACAGCCTAAGCAGGAATTTCACAGATCCACACGAGTGGAGGTTACATCCGAAGATCTTCACACAGCTCACTTCGACATGGGGCAGGCCAGAAGTAGACCTATTTGCCTCTCACCTCAACCATCATCTACAAAAATTCTGTTCAAGGACATACCATCCACAAGCTTGGAAAACAGATGCTCTCTCATTCAACTGGAACTCCCTAAAAATCTATGCATTCCCACCTCTGCCACTGATGACCTCAGTATTACTAAAGATCAAAGCAGAGAGACCCAAGGGGATCCTAATAGCTCCGGACTGGCCAAGACAACACTGGTATCCACTACTATGGAGCATATGTCACACCAAGAAGTGGGCCCTTCCCCAATGGCCTCTACTTTTGACTCAACACAACTTCAAAACAGTGCATCCAAACCTTCAGACACTGCAGCTAACAGCCTGGGAGATCCCATGAATAATCTCAACCTATCTCTCTCCAAGGAAGTTCAGCGGATACTAACAGAGACTCGAAGACCATCCACCAGAAAGGTTTACTTATCAAAATGGAAGAGATTCAGCATTGCATCAGATTCTGTTATTCATTTCATGGAAAGACTGTCCCAGCCAATGTCAGACCACATTCCACCACAGCTACAGCCACCTCTACAGCATTCTTAAGAGGGGTGCCTACTAAGGACATTCTAGAAGCTGCTACATGGAGCTCTGTGCATACATTCTCCAAACACTACAATCACCCTCTATACTCCAGATCCAGAGCAGGCTTTGCTTCGGCAGTCCTGCAGGGTTTGATTGCCACACCATCTTTTTCCTAGAGCATTCCTCCTCCCCCAGCTAAGCTATGGTATTCTACCCATATGTTATGACTGCAGTTGCATTCTTGAAGAACATAGAACAGTTTTGTACCTACCATAAATGTAGATGTCCGATAGATATGCAACTGCAGTCGGATTTTCCCTCCCTCCATACCCCTCTATGCCTAGGGTCAACTCCTATCCCTGTTTCTCTTAGCTGGGGATATCTGTTATGGTGTATGTTTATTGCTCATTTACTTGTCTGGAATCCTGTTTTTGTCTTCCAGTTTGATTTCAGCCTTCCTTGGAGGGCACCTGGCATCTGGGGCAAGAAACACTGAAGAAAATGGCGTCGGCTGGTGCTTATGTACTCCAGCCGCTCTGACGTCGGAGAGAAATGTGACATCAGCCGACGTCGGACCCAGACTTTGGAATCCGGCCGACCGAGGGCTGCCTGAGGCAGGACAACCCATATGTTATGACTGCAGTTGCATATCTATCGACATCTACATTTATGGTAGGTACAAAACTGTACTTTTTGTACACTTAGCATAAATGTAGATGCCCAAGTGTATTCACTGTCGCAGTATACATAAAGTACAGTTGTGTACACTTACCATAAATGTCGATGTTCGAGTGTATTCACTGTCGCAGTATACATAAAGTACAGTTGTGTGCACTTACCATAAATGTAGAAGCCCAAGTGTATTCACTGTCGCAGTATACATAAAGTACAGTTGTGTACACTTAGCATAAATGTAGATGTTCGAGTGTATTCACTGTCGCAGTATACATAACGTACAGTTGTGTACACTTACCATAAATGTCGATGTTCAAGTGTATTCACTGTTGCAGTATACAAAAAGTACAGTTGTGTACACTTACCATAAATGTAGATGTTCGAGTGTATTCACTGTCGCAGTATACATAAAGTACAGTTGTGTACACTTACCATAAATGTAGATGTTTGAGTGTATTCTCTGTCGCAGTATACATAAAGTACAGTTGTGTACACTTACCATAAATGTCGATGTTTGAGTGTATTCACTGTCGCAGTATACATAAAGTACAGTTGTGTACACTTAGCATAAATGTAGATGTTCGAGTGTATTCACTGTCACAGTATACATAAAGTACAGTTGTGTACACTTACATAAATGTCGATGTTCGAGTCTATTCACTGTCGCAGTATACATAAAGTACAGTTGTGTACACTTAGCATAAATGTAGATGCCCAAGTGTATTCACTGTCGCAGTATACATAAAGTACAGTTGTGTACACTTACCATAAATGTCGATGTTCGAGTGTATTCACTGTCGCAGTATACATAAAGTACAGTTGTGTACATTTAGCATAAATGTCGATGTTCGAGTGTATTCACTGTCGCAGTATACATAAAGTACAGTTGTGTACACTTACCATAAATGTCGATGTTCGAGTGTATTCACTGTCGCAGTATACATAAAGTACAGTTGTGTACACTTAGCATAAATGTAGATGCCCAAGTGTATTCACTGTCGCAGTATACATAAAGTACAGTTGTGTACACTTACCATAAATGTCGATGTTCGAGTGTATTCACTGTCGCAGTATACATAAAGTACAGTTGTGTACACTTACCATAAATGTAGATGTTCGAGTGTATTCACTGTCGCATTATACATATAGCACAGTTGTGTACACTTACCATAAATGTCGATGTTCGAGTGTATTCACTGTCGCAGTATACATAAAGTACAGTTGTGTACACTTACCATAAATATAGATGTTCGAGTGTATTCACTGTCGCAGTATACATAAAGTACAGTTGTGTACACTTACCATAAATGTCGATGTTCGAGTGTATTCACAGTCGCAGTATACATAAAGTACAGTTGTGTACACTTAGCATAAATGTAGATGTTCGAGTGTATTCACTGTCGCAGTATACATAAAGTACAGTTGTGTACACTTACCATAAATGTCGATGTTCGAGTGTATTCACTGTCGCAGTATACATAAAGTACAGTTGTGTACACTTAGCATAAATGCAGATGTTCGAGTGTATTCACTGTCTTAGTATACATAAAGTACAGTTGTGTACACTTACCATAAATGTCGTTGTTCGAGTGTATTCACTGTCGCAGTATACATAAAGTACAGTTGTGTACACTTAGCATAAATGTAGATGCCCAAGTGTATTCACTGTCGCAGTATACATAAAGTACAGTTGTGTACACTTACCATAAATGTAGTTGTTTGAGTGTATTCACTGTTGCAGTATACATAAAGTACAGTTATGTACACTTACCATAAATGTCGATGTCCGAGAGTATTCACTGTCGCAGTATACATAAAGTACAGTTGTGTACACTTACCATAAATGTAGATGTTCGAGTGTATTCACTGTCGCAGTATACATAAAGTACAGTTGTGTACACTTAGCATAAAGGAAGATGCCCAAGTGTATTCACTGTCGCAGTATACATAAAGTACAGTTGTGTACACTTACCATAAATGTAGATGCTCGAGTGTATTCACTGTCGCAGTATACATAAAGTACAGCTGTGTACACTTACCATAAATGTCGATGTTCGAGTGTATTCACTGTCGCATTATACATAAAGTACAGTTGTGTACACTTACCATAAATGTAGATGTTCGAGTGTATTCACTGTCGTAGTATACATAAAGTACAGTTGTGTACACTTACCATAAATGTTGATGTTCGTGTGTATTCACTGTCGCAGTATACATAACGTACAGTTGTGTACACTTAGCATAAATGTAGATGCCCAAGTGTATTTACTGTCGCAGTATACATAAAGTACAGTTGTGTACACTTACCATAAATGTCGATGTTCGAGTGTATTCACTGTCGCAGTATACATAAAGTACAGTTTTGTACACTTAGCATAAATGTAGATGTTCGAGTGTATTCACTGTCGCAGTATACATAAAGTGCAGTTGTGTACACTTACCATAAATGTTGATGTTCGAGTGTATTCACTGTCGCAGTATACATAAAGTACAGTTGTGTACACTTAGCATAAATGTAGATGCCCAAGTGTATTCACTGTCGCAGTATACATAAAGTACAGTTGTGTACACTTACCATAAATGTAGATGTTCGAGTGTATTTACTGTTGCAGTATACATAACGTACAGTTGTGTACACTTACCATAAATGTCGATGTTCGAGTGTATTCACTGTCGCAGTATACATAAAGTACAGTTTTGCACACTTACAATAAATGTAGATGTTCGAGTGTATTCACTGTCGCAGTATACATAAAGTACAGTTGTGTACAGTTACCATAAATGTCGATGTTCGAGTGTATTCACTGTCGCAGTATACATAAAGTACAGTTGTGTACACTTACCATAAATGTCGATGTTTGAGTGCATTCACTGTCACAGTATACATAAAGTACAGTTGTGTACACTTAGCATAAATGTAGATGCCCAAGTGTATTCACTGTCGCAGTATACATAAAGTACAGTTGTGTACACTTACCATAAATGTAGATGTTCGAGTGTATTTACTGTTGCAGTATACATAACGTACAGTTCTGTACACTTACCATAAATGTCGATGTTCGAGTGTATTCACTGTCGCAGTATACATAAAGTACAGTTGTGTACACTTACAATAAATGTAGATGTTCGAGTATATTCACTGTCGCAGTATACATAAAGTACAGTTGTGTACAGTTACCATAAATGTCGATGTTCGAGTGTATTCACTGTCGCAGTATACATAAAGTACAGTTGTGTACACTTACCATAAATGTAGACGCCCAAGTGTATTCACTGTCGCAGTATACATAAAGTACAGATGTCCTTCATGGATGCATCTGCAGTCATAACAAGTGGGTTGTCCTGTCGTCAGGCAGCCCTGCAGTCGGCCGGATTCCAAAGTCCGGGTCCGGCTTCGGCTGATGTCGCACTCCACCCGACGTCATCTCTGTTGGTCTTCGGGGTATAAAAGCATCAGCCGACGCCATTTTCCTCAGTCTTTTGCGCTGGCACAAGCAGAAGCTGTTCGCAAATAAAGTACAGTTGTGTACACTTACCATAAATGTCGATGTTTGAGTGTATTCACTGTCGCAGTATACATAAAGTACAGTTGTGTACACTTAGCATAAATGTAGATGCCCAAGTGTAATCAATGTCACAGTATACATAAAGTACAGTTGTGTACACTTACCATAAATGTCGATGTTCAAGTGTATTCACTGTTGCAGTATACATAAAGTACAGTTGTGTACACTTAGCATAAATATAGATGTTCAAGTGAATTCACTGTCACAGTATACATAAAGTACAGTTGTGTACACTTACCATAAATGTAGATGCCCAAGTGTATTCACTGTCACAGTATACATAAAGTACAGTTGTGTACACTTACCATAAATGTCGATGTTCGAGTGTATTCACTGTCACAGTATACATAAAGTACAGTTGTGTACACTTAGCATAAATGTAGATGTTCGAGTGTATTCACTGTCGCAGTATACATAAAGTACAGTTGTGTACACTTACCATAAATGTCGATGTTCGAGTGTATTCACTGTCGCAGTATACATAAAGTACAGTTGTGTACACTTACCATAAATGTCGATGTTCGAGTGTATTCACTGTCGCAGTATACATCAAGTACAGTTGTGTACACTTAGCATAAATGTAGATGCTAGAGTGTATTCACTGTCGCAGTATACATAAAGTACAGTTGTGTACACTTACCATAAATGTCGATGTTCGAGTATATTCACTGTCGCAGTATACATAAAGTACAGATGTCCTTCAAGAATGCAACTGCAGTCATAACATATGGGTTGTCCTGCCTCAGGCAGCCCTCGGTCAGCCGGATTCCAAAGTCTGGGTCCGACGTCGGATGATGTCACATTTCTCTCCGACGTCAGAGTGGCTGGAGTACATAAGCATCAGCCGAAGCCATTTTCTTCAGTCTTTCTTGCTGTGCGGTGCCCGAAGCAGAAGCAGTTCTCAAGTGCCGGTCGGTCAGCTGCTGTATTCTTCGATTCCGAAGTCATCAAAAAAGCTAAGTACCCCATCGGGGACCTTTTCTTGCCTCAGCCGATGTTGGAATACCAGAAAGGGACACGATGCATCATTATTGAACATCCCACTCATCCTGGAATATTTGGCAGATATGCTAAAGAATGGACTCTCGGTGAAAGATTTCCTCCAGGTTCAACCCCCCAGATTCAGTAGGAATTGGCCTTCAAAAAACTGGTCCTTTCCAAATCCTGAAAAGTTTCAAAGGGGTAAAAACAGACGTGGCCGAGGAATAGGACAATACAGAGGTCCTTACAGGGGACGACAATGGCAGCCAGCAAACCAAAGAAGTGACACAGGGGTTTCACCTGCCCCACAACCACAATCTCAATGACTTTCCTCTACTTCCGCCTACCAGGAACAAATAGAAGCTCCCTTGGGCGGAAATTATCTCTGTTTGCAGACAATTGGCACAGACTGACAAAGGACAAATGGATTTTGGACATTATAGACCGAGGTTACAGGTTCCACTTTCATACCTTACCAAGAAAACAAGGCATGCCAAACCTACCACAAAACCAGAGGGCAGAGGCTATCAAGCAAATCTCTGCTGACTCGGATGAAAGCAATAGAAAGAGTTCCACAACAAGAACAAGGCCAGGGTTTTACTCAAGACTGTTCATTGTTCCAAGAAAAGAATCTCAATGGAGACCAATACTGGATTTGTCCGCATTAAACACCTTTCTCATAGTACCAAAGTTCAAAATGCTGACTCTACAGCAACTCCTTCCCATGCTGGGCAAGGGGTCTTGGCTGATTACTCTGGACCTCAGGGAGGCATACCTGCATGTCCCTATCAGACACAGCTGCAGAAGATACCTCAGATTTCTTGCAGGGCCAGAGCATTATCAATTCTCAGCATTGCCATTTGGCTTATCTACTGAACCCAGAGTATTCACAAAATGCCTGGCTTCAGTAATTGCTCATTGCAGGCTCCAGGGGATCCAAATTTACCCGTACCTGGACGACTGCCTCATACAAGTGGACGACAAATTGATGTTGACAAAAAACTTGGACTATGTCATACGATTATTTCAAGCTCTGGGATACACAGTCAACTTCCAAAAGTCAAGACTTCAGCCATCCCAGCAAATAATCTTCTTAGGAGCCAAATTAGACACAGCCTCTCAAATGGCTTACCTAACAGAAGACAAGCAAGAGAAGTTAACTCATTATTTCAAAGGTTTGGCAAAGCTTACCCAGATGACTGCAAGGAGATTCCTACAGGCCCTTGGTTACATGGCATCCTGCATTCTCCTGGTTCCATTAGCAAGACTACACATGAGAAAGCTTCAATGGTACCTAAAAAGCCTATGGTCTCAGCACAGCAACAACTTAGAGACAACCATACCGCTCATTCCACGCCTACAAAAGGAATTCCTATGGTGGGCCTCGGTAAGCCAGGCAAACACAGGTATGTCATTCAAAAAACCACAGATAACACAGACCATAACCACAGATGCCTCAGACCTTGGATGGGGGGCGCACATGGAAGGCAGGTGTATACAAGGACAGTGGTCTCCAAAGGAAACACATCTGCACATAAACCAAAAGGAAATGCTGGCAGTAATGCATGCCATCGAGGCCTTTCAACACCAACTTCGGCAAGGCCATTTACTGATATGGACAGATAACAGCACTGTGATGTGGTATATAAACAAGCAAGGGGGCACCCATTCTTACCCCCTTTGCAGACTGACAATGCATCTTTGGGAAAAATCACTGAGCCTAAACATTCAGTTACAATCCCAGTTTGTTCCAGGCAAAGACAATGTGCTGGCGGACAGCCTAAGCAGGAATTTCACAGATCCACACGAGTGGAGGTTACATCCGAAGATCTTCACACAGCTCACTTCGACATGGGGCAGGCCAGAAGTAGACCTATTTGCCTCTCACCTCAACCATCATCTACAAAAATTCTGCTCAAGGACATACCATCCACAAGCTTGGAAAACAGATGCTCTCTCATTCAACTGGAACTCCCTAAAAATCTATGCATTCCCACCTCTGCCACTGATGACCTCAGTATTACTAAAGATCAAAGCAGAGAGACCCAAGGGGATCCTAATAGCTCGACTGGCCAAGACAACACTGGTATCCACTACTATGGAGCATATGTCACACCAAGAAGTGGGCCCTTCCCCAATGGCCTCTACTTTTGACTCAACACAACTTCAAAACAGTGCATCCAAACCTTCAGACACTGCAGCTAACAGCCTGGGAGATCCCATGAATAATCTCAACCTATCTCTCTCCAAGGAAGTTCAGCGGATACTAACAGAGGCTCGAAGACCATCCACCAGAAAGGTTTACTTAGCAAAATGGAAGAGATTCAGCATTGCATCAGATTCTGTTATTCATTTCATGGAAAGACTGTCCCAGCCAATGTCAGACCACATTCCACCAGAGCTACAGCCACCTCTACAGCATTCTTAAGAGGGGTGCCTACTAAGGACATTCTAGAAGCTGCTACATGGAGCTCCGTGCATACATTCTCCAAACACTACAATCACCCTCTATACTCCAGATCCAGAGCAGGCTTTGCTTCGGCAGTCCTGCAGGGTTTGATTGCCACACCATCTTTTTCCTAGAGCATTCCTCCTCCCCAGCTAAGCTATGGTATTCTACCCATATGTTATGACTGCAGTTGCATTCTTGAAGGACATAGAACAGCTGTGTACCTACCATAAATGTAGATGTTCGAGTCTATTCACTGTTACAATATACATAAAGTACAGCTGTGTACCTACCATAAATGTAGATGTTCAAGTCTATTCACTGTTACAATATACATAAAGTACAGCTGTGTACACTTACCATAAATGTAGATGTTCGAGTCTATCCACTGTTACAATATACATAAAGTACAGCTGTACACTTACCATAAATGTAGATGTTCGAGTCTATTCACTGTTACAATATACATAAAGTACAGCTGTGTACACTTACCATAAATGTAGATGTTCGAGTCTATTCACTGTTACAATATACATAAAGTACAGCTGTGCACTTACCATAAATGTAGATGTTCGAGTCTATTCACTGTTACAATATACATAAAGTACAGCTGTGTACACTTACCATAAATGTAGATGTTCGAGTCTATTCACTGTTACAATATACATAAAGTACAGCTGTGTACACTTACCATAAATGTAGATGTTCGAGTCTATTCACTGTTACAATATACATAAAGTACAGCTGTGTACACTTACCATAAATGTAGATGTTCGAGTCTATTCACTGTTACAATATACATAAAGTACAGCTGTGTACACTTACCATAAATGTAGATGTTCGAGTCTATCCACTGTTACAATATACATAAAGTACAGCTGTACACTTACCATAAATGTAGATGTTCGAGTCTATTCACTGTTACAATATACATAAAGTACAGCTGTGTACACTTACCATAAATGTAGATGTTCGAGTCTATTCACTGTTACAATATACATAAAGTACAGCTGTGTACCTACCATAAATGTAGATGTTCGAGTCTATTCACTGTTACAATATACATAAAGTACAGCTGTGTACACTTACCATAAATGTAGATGTTCGAGTGTATTCACTGTTACAATATACATAAAGTACAGCTGTGTACACTTACCATAAATGTAGATGTTCGAGTCTATTCACTGTTACAATATACATAAAGTACAGCTGTGTACACTTACCATAAATGTAGATGTTCGAGTCTATTCACTGTTACAATATACATAAAGTACAGCTGTGTACCTACCATAAATGTAGATGTTCGAGTGTATTCACTGTTACAATATACATAAAGTACAGCTGTGTACACTTACCATAAATGTAGATGTTCGAGTCTATTCACTGTTACAATATACATAAAGTACAGCTGTGTACACTTACCATAAATGTAGATGTTCGAGTCTATTCACTGTTACAATATACATAAAGTACAGCTGTGTACACTTACCATAAATGTAGATGTTCGAGTCTATTCACTGTTACAATATACATAAAGTACAGCTGTGTACACTTACCATAAATGTAGATGTTCGAGTCTATTCACTGTTACAATATACATAAAGTACAGCTGTGTACCTACCATAAATGTAGATGTTCGAGTCTATTCACTGTTACAATATACATAAAGTACAGCTGTGTACACTTACCATAAATGTAGATGTTCGAGTCTATTCACTGTTACAATATACATAAAGTACAGCTGTGTACACTTACCATAAATGTAGATGTTCGAGTCTATTCACTGTTACAATATACATAAAGTACAGCTGTGTACACTTACCATAAATGTAGATGTTCGAGTCTATTCACTGTTACAATATACATAAAGTACAGCTGTGTACACTTACCATAAATGTAGATGTTCGAGTGCATTCACTGTTACAATATACATAAAGTACAGCTGTGTACTTACCATAAATGTAGATGTTCGAGTCTATTCACTGTTACAATATACATAAAGTACAGCTGTGTACACTTACCATAAATGTAGATGTTCGAGTCTATTCACTGTTACAATATACATAAAGTACAGCTGTGTACACTTACCATAAATGTAGATGTTCGAGTCTATTCACTGTTACAATATACATAAAGTACAGCTGTGTACACTTACCATAAATGTAGATGTTCGAGTCTATTCACTGTTACAATATACATAAAGTACAGCTGTGTACCTACCATAAATGTAGATGTTCGAGTCTATTCACTGTTACAATATACATAAAGTACAGCTGTGTACCTACCATAAATGTAGATGTTCGAGTCTATTCACTGTTACAATATACATAAAGTACAGCTGTGTACCTACCATAAATGTAGATGTTCGAGTCTATTCACTGTTACAATATACATAAAGTACAGCTGTGTACCTACCATAAATGTAGATGTTCGAGTCTATTCACTGTTACAATATACATAAAGTACAGCTGTGTACACTTACCATAAATGTAGATGTTCGAGTCTATTCACTGTTACAATATACATAAAGTACAGCTGTGTACCTACCATAAATGTAGATGTTCGAGTCTATTCACTGTTACAATATACATAAAGTACAGCTGTGTACACTTACCATAAATGTAGATGTTCGAGTCTATTCACTGTTACAATATACATAAAGTACAGCTGTGTACACTTACCATAAATGTAGATGTTCGAGTCTATTCACTGTTACAATATACATAAAGTACAGCTGTGTACACTTACCATAAATGTAGATGTTCGAGTCTATTCACTGTTACAATATACATAAAGTACAGCTGTGTACACTTACCATAAATGTAGATGTTCGAGTCTATTCACTGTTACAATATACATAAAGTACAGCTGTGTACACTTACCATAAATGTAGATGTTCGAGTCTATTCACTGTTACAATATACATAAAGTACAGCTGTGTACACTTACCATAAATGTAGATGTTCGAGTCTATTCACTGTTACAATATACATAAAGTACAGCTGTGTACCTACCATAAATGTAGATGTTCGAGTCTATTCACTGTTACAATATACATAAAGTACAGCTGTGTACCTACCATAAATGTAGATGTTCGAGTGTATTCACTGTTACAATATACATAAAGTACAGCTGTGTACACTTACCATAAATGTAGATGTTCGAGTCTATTCACTGTTACAATATACATAAAGTACAGCTGTGTACACTTACCATAAATGTAGATGTTCGAGTCTATTCACTGTTACAATATACATAAAGTACAGCTGTGTACACTTACCATAAATGTAGATGTTCGAGTCTATTCACTGTTACAATATACATAAAGTACAGCTGTGTACACTTACCATAAATGTAGATGTTCGAGTCTATTCACTGTTACAATATACATAAAGTACAGCTGTGTACACTTACCATAAATGTAGATGTTCGAGTCTATTCACTGTTACAATATACATAAAGTACAGCTGTGTACCTACCATAAATGTAGATGTTCGAGTCTATTCACTGTTACAATATACATAAAGTACAGCTGTGTACCTACCATAAATGTAGATGTTCGAGTCTATTCACTGTTACAATATACATAAAGTACAGCTGTGTACCTACCATAAATGTAGATGTTCGAGTCTATTCACTGTTACAATATACATAAAGTACAGCTGTGTACCTACCATAAATGTAGATGTTCGAGTCTATTCACTGTTACAATATACATAAAGTACAGCTGTGTACACTTACCATAAATGTAGATGTTCGAGTCTATTCACTGTTACAATATACATAAAGTACAGCTGTGTACACTTACCATAAATGTAGATGTTCGAGTCTATTCACTGTTACAATATACATAAAGTACAGCTGTGTACACTTACCATAAATGTAGATGTTCGAGTCTATTCACTGTTACAATATACATAAAGTACAGCTGTGTACCTACCATAAATGTAGATGTTCGAGTCTATTCACTGTTACAATATACATAAAGTACAGCTGTGTACACTTACCATAAATGTAGATGTTCGAGTCTATTCACTGTTACAATATACATAAAGTACAGCTGTGTACCTACCATAAATGTAGATGTTCGAGTCTATTCACTGTTACAATATACATAAAGTACAGCTGTGTACACTTACCATAAATGTAGATGTTCGAGTCTATTCACTGTTACAATATACATAAAGTACAGCTGTGTACACTTACCATAAATGTAGATGTTCGAGTCTATTCACTGTTACAATATACATAAAGTACAGCTGTGTACCTACCATAAATGTAGATGTTCGAGTCTATTCACTGTTACAATATACATAAAGTACAGCTGTGTACCTACCATAAATGTAGATGTTCGAGTCTATTCACTGTTACAATATACATAAAGTACAGCTGTGTACACTTACCATAAATGTAGATGTTCGAGTCTATTCACTGTTACAATATACATAAAGTACAGCTGTGTACCTACCATAAATGTAGATGTTCGAGTCTATTCACTGTTACAATATACATAAAGTACAGCTGTGTACACTTACCATAAATGTAGATGTTCGAGTCTATTCACTGTTACAATATACATAAAGTACAGCTGTGTACACTTACCATAAATGTAGATGTTCGAGTCTATTCACTGTTACAATATACATAAAGTACAGCTGTGTACACTTACCATAAATGTAGATGTTCGAGTGCATTCACTGTTACAATATACATAAAGTACAGCTGTGTACTTACCATAAATGTAGATGTTCGAGTCTATTCACTGTTACAATATACATAAAGTACAGCTGTGTACCTACCATAAATGTAGATGTTCGAGTCTATTCACTGTTACAATATACATAAAGTACAGCTGTGTACACTTACCATAAATGTAGATGTTCGAGTCTATTCACTGTTACAATATACATAAAGTACAGCTGTGTACCTACCATAAATGTAGATGTTCGAGTGTATTCACTGTTACAATATACATAAAGTACAGCTGTGTACCTACCATAAATGTAGATGTTCGAGTCTATTCACTGTTACAATATACATAAAGTACAGCTGTGTACCTACCATAAATGTAGATGTTCGAGTCTATTCACTGTTACAATATACATAAAGTACAGCTGTGTACCTACCATAAATGTAGATGTTCGAGTCTATTCACTGTTACAATATACATAAAGTACAGCTGTGTACCTTACCATAAATGTAGATGTTCGAGTCTATTCACTGTTACAATATACATAAAGTACAGCTGTGTACACTTACCATAAATGTAGATGTTCGAGTCTATTCACTGTTACAATATACATAAAGTACAGCTGTGTACCTACCATAAATGTAGATGTTCGAGTCTATTCACTGTTACAATATACATAAAGTACAGCTGTGTACCTACCATAAATGTAGATGTTCGAGTCTATTCACTGTTACAATATACATAAAGTACAGCTGTGTACCTACCATAAATGTAGATGTTCGAGTCTATTCACTGTTACAATATACATAAAGTACAGCTGTGTACCTACCATAAATGTAGATGTTCGAGTCTATTCACTGTTACAATATACATAAAGTACAGCTGTGTACACTTACCATAAATGTAGATGTTCGAGTCTATTCACTGTTACAATATACATAAAGTACAGCTGTGTACCTACCATAAATGTAGATGTTCGAGTCTATTCACTGTTACAATATACATAAAGTACAGCTGTGTACCTACCATAAATGTAGATGTTCGAGTCTATTCACTGTTACAATATACATAAAGTACAGCTGTGTACCTACCATAAATGTAGATGTTCGAGTCTATTCACTGTTACAATATACATAAAGTACAGCTGTGTACACTTACCATAAATGTAGATGTTCGAGTCTATTCACTGTTACAATATACATAAAGTACAGCTGTGTACACTTACCATAAATGTAGATGTTCGAGTCTATTCACTGTTACAATATACATAAAGTACAGCTGTGTACCTACCATAAATGTAGATGTTCGAGTCTATTCACTGTTACAATATACATAAAGTACAGCTGTGTACCTACCATAAATGTAGATGTTCGAGTCTATTCACTGTTACAATATACATAAAGTACAGCTGTGTACCTACCATAAATGTAGATGTTCGAGTCTATTCACTGTTACAATATACATAAAGTACAGCTGTGTACCTACCATAAATGTAGATGTTCGAGTGTATTCACTGTTACAATATACATAAAGTACAGCTGTGTACACTTACCATAAATGTAGATGTTCGAGTCTATTCACTGTTACAATATACATAAAGTACAGCTGTGTACCTACCATAAATGTAGATGTTCGAGTCTATTCACTGTTACAATATACATAAAGTACAGCTGTGTACCTACCATAAATGTAGATGTTCGAGTCTATTCACTGTTACAATATACATAAAGTACAGCTGTGTACCTACCATAAATGTAGATGTTCGAGTCTATTCACTGTTACAATATACATAAAGTACAGCTGTGTACACTTACCATAAATGTAGATGTTCGAGTCTATTCACTGTTACAATATACATAAAGTACAGCTGTGTACCTACCATAAATGTAGATGTTCGAGTCTATTCACTGTTACAATATACATAAAGTACAGCTGTGTACACTTACCATAAATGTAGATGTTCGAGTCTATTCACTGTTACAATATACATAAAGTACAGCTGTGTACCTACCATAAATGTAGATGTTCGAGTCTATTCACTGTTACAATATACATAAAGTACAGCTGTGTACCTACCATAAATGTAGATGTTCGAGTCTATTCACTGTTACAATATACATAAAGTACAGCTGTGTACACTTACCATAAATGTAGATGTTCGAGTCTATTCACTGTTACAATATACATAAAGTACAGCTGTGTACCTACCATAAATGTAGATGTTCGAGTCTATTCACTGTTACAATATACATAAAGTACAGCTGTGTACACTTACCATAAATGTAGATGTTCGAGTCTATTCACTGTTACAATATACATAAAGTACAGCTGTGTACACTTACCATAAATGTAGATGTTCGAGTCTATTCACTGTTACAATATACATAAAGTACAGCTGTGTACCTACCATAAATGTAGATGTTCGAGTCTATTCACTGTTACAATATACATAAAGTACAGCTGTGTACACTTACCATAAATGTAGATGTTCGAGTCTATTCACTGTTACAATATACATAAAGTACAGCTGTGTACATACCATAAATGTAGATGTTCGAGTCTATTCACTGTTACAATATACATAAAGTACAGCTGTGTACCTACCATAAATGTAGATGTTCGAGTCTATTCACTGTTACAATATACATAAAGTACAGCTGTGTACACTTACCATAAATGTAGATGTTCGAGTCTATTCACTGTTACAATATACATAAAGTACAGCTGTGTACCTACCATAAATGTAGATGTTCGAGTCTATTCACTGTTACAATATACATAAAGTACAGCTGTGTACCTACCATAAATGTAGATGTTCGAGTCTATTCACTGTTACAATATACATAAAGTACAGCTGTGTACCTACCATAAATGTAGATGTTCGAGTGTATTCACTGTTACAATATACATAAAGTACAGCTGTGTACACTTACCATAAATGTAGATGTTCGAGTCTATTCACTGTTACAATATACATAAAGTACAGCTGTGTACCTACCATAAATGTAGATGTTCGAGTCTATTCACTGTTACAATATACATAAAGTACAGCTGTGTACACTTACCATAAATGTAGATGTTCGAGTCTATTCACTGTTACAATATACATAAAGTACAGCTGTGTACACTTACCATAAATGTAGATGTTCGAGTCTATTCACTGTTACAATATACATAAAGTACAGCTGTGTACACTTACCATAAATGTAGATGTTCGAGTCTATTCACTGTTACAATATACATAAAGTACAGCTGTGTACCTACCATAAATGTAGATGTTCGAGTCTATTCACTGTTACAATATACATAAAGTACAGCTGTGTACTTACCATAAATGTAGATGTTCGAGTCTATTCACTGTTACAATATACATAAAGTACAGCTGTGTACACTTACCATAAATGTAGATGTTCGAGTCTATTCACTGTTACAATATACATAAAGTACAGCTGTGTACCTACCATAAATGTAGATGTTCGAGTCTATTCACTGTTACAATATACATAAAGTACAGCTGTGTACACTTACCATAAATGTAGATGTTCGAGTCTATTCACTGTTACAATATACATAAAGTACAGCTGTGTACCTACCATAAATGTAGATGTTCGAGTCTATTCACTGTTACAATATACATAAAGTACAGCTGTGTACCTACCATAAATGTAGATGTTCGAGTCTATTCACTGTTACAATATACATAAAGTACAGCTGTGTACACTTACCATAAATGTAGATGTTCGAGTCTATTCACTGTTACAATATACATAAAGTACAGCTGTGTACCTACCATAAATGTAGATGTTCGAGTCTATTCACTGTTACAATATACATAAAGTACAGCTGTGTACCTACCATAAATGTAGATGTTCGAGTCTATTCACTGTTACAATATACATAAAGTACAGCTGTGTACCTACCATAAATGTAGATGTTCGAGTCTATTCACTGTTACAATATACATAAAGTACAGCTGTGTACCTACCATAAATGTAGATGTTCGAGTCTATTCACTGTTACAATATACATAAAGTACAGCTGTGTACACTTACCATAAATGTAGATGTTCGAGTCTATTCACTGTTACAATATACATAAAGTACAGCTGTGTACACTTACCATAAATGTAGATGTTCGAGTCTATTCACTGTTACAATATACATAAAGTACAGCTGTGTACCTACCATAAATGTAGATGTTCGAGTCTATTCACTGTTACAATATACATAAAGTACAGCTGTGTACCTACCATAAATGTAGATGTTCGAGTCTATTCACTGTTACAATATACATAAAGTACAGCTGTGTACCTACCATAAATGTAGATGTTCGAGTCTATTCACTGTTACAATATACATAAAGTACAGCTGTGTACCTACCATAAATGTAGATGTTCGAGTCTATTCACTGTTACAATATACATAAAGTACAGCTGTGTACACTTACCATAAATGTAGATGTTCGAGTCTATTCACTGTTACAATATACATAAAGTACAGCTGTGTACCTACCATAAATGTAGATGTTCGAGTCTATTCACTGTTACAATATACATAAAGTACAGCTGTGTACCTACCATAAATGTAGATGTTCGAGTCTATTCACTGTTACAATATACATAAAGTACAGCTGTGTACCTACCATAAATGTAGATGTTCGAGTCTATTCACTGTTACAATATACATAAAGTACAGCTGTGTACCTACCATAAATGTAGATGTTCGAGTCTATTCACTGTTACAATATACATAAAGTACAGCTGTGTACACTTACCATAAATGTAGATGTTCGAGTCTATTCACTGTTACAATATACATAAAGTACAGCTGTGTACACTTACCATAAATGTAGATGTTCGAGTCTATTCACTGTTACAATATACATAAAGTACAGCTGTGTACACTTACCATAAATGTAGATGTTCGAGTCTATTCACTGTTACAATATACATAAAGTACAGCTGTGTACCTACCATAAATGTAGATGTTCGAGTCTATTCACTGTTACAATATACATAAAGTACAGCTGTGTACCTACCATAAATGTAGATGTTCGAGTCTATTCACTGTTACAATATACATAAAGTACAGCTGTGTACCTACCATAAATGTAGATGTTCGAGTCTATTCACTGTTACAATATACATAAAGTACAGCTGTGTACCTACCATAAATGTAGATGTTCGAGTCTATTCACTGTTACAATATACATAAAGTACAGCTGTGTACACTTACCATAAATGTAGATGTTCGAGTCTATTCACTGTTACAATATACATAAAGTACAGCTGTGTACCTACCATAAATGTAGATGTTCGAGTCTATTCACTGTTACAATATACATAAAGTACAGCTGTGTACCTACCATAAATGTAGATGTTCGAGTCTATTCACTGTTACAATATACATAAAGTACAGCTGTGTACCTACCATAAATGTAGATGTTCGAGTCTATTCACTGTTACAATATACATAAAGTACAGCTGTGTACACTACCATAAATGTAGATGTTCGAGTCTATTCACTGTTACAATATACATAAAGTACAGCTGTGTACCTACCATAAATGTAGATGTTCGAGTCTATTCACTGTTACAATATACATAAAGTACAGCTGTGTACACTACCATAAATGTAGATGTTCGAGTCTATTCACTGTTACAATATACATAAAGTACAGCTGTGTACCTACCATAAATGTAGATGTTCGAGTCTATTCACTGTTACAATATACATAAAGTACAGCTGTGTACCTACCATAAATGTAGATGTTCGAGTCTATTCACTGTTACAATATACATAAAGTACAGCTGTGTACACTTACCATAAATGTAGATGTTCGAGTCTATTCACTGTTACAATATACATAAAGTACAGCTGTGTACCTACCATAAATGTAGATGTTCGAGTCTATTCACTGTTACAATATACATAAAGTACAGCTGTGTACACTTACCATAAATGTAGATGTTCGAGTCTATTCACTGTTACAATATACATAAAGTACAGCTGTGTACCTACCATAAATGTAGATGTTCGAGTCTATTCACTGTTACAATATACATAAAGTACAGCTGTGTACACTTACCATAAATGTAGATGTTCGAGTCTATTCACTGTTACAATATACATAAAGTACAGCTGTGTACCTACCATAAATGTAGATGTTCGAGTCTATTCACTGTTACAATATACATAAAGTACAGCTGTGTACCTACCATAAATGTAGATGTTCGAGTCTATTCACTGTTACAATATACATAAAGTACAGCTGTGTACCTACCATAAATGTAGATGTTCGAGTCTATTCACTGTTACAATATACATAAAGTACAGCTGTGTACACTTACCATAAATGTAGATGTTCGAGTCTATTCACTGTTACAATATACATAAAGTACAGCTGTGTACACTTACCATAAATGTAGATGTTCGAGTCTATTCACTGTTACAATATACATAAAGTACAGCTGTGTACCTACCATAAATGTAGATGTTCGAGTCTATTCACTGTTACAATATACATAAAGTACAGCTGTGTACCTACCATAAATGTAGATGTTCGAGTCTATTCACTGTTACAATATACATAAAGTACAGCTGTGTGTACCTACCATAAATGTAGATGTTCGAGTCTATTCACTGTTACAATATACATAAAGTACAGCTGTGTACACTTACCATAAATGTAGATGTTCGAGTCTATTCACTGTTACAATATACATAAAGTACAGCTGTGTACACTTACCATAAATGTAGATGTTCGAGTCTATTCACTGTTACAATATACATAAAGTACAGCTGTGTACACTTACCATAAATGTAGATGTTCGAGTCTATTCACTGTTACAATATACATAAAGTACAGCTGTGTACCTACCATAAATGTAGATGTTCGAGTCTATTCACTGTTACAATATACATAAAGTACAGCTGTGTACCTACCATAAATGTAGATGTTCGAGTCTATTCACTGTTACAATATACATAAAGTACAGCTGTGTACCTACCATAAATGTAGATGTTCGAGTCTATTCACTGTTACAATATACATAAAGTACAGCTGTGTACCTACCATAAATGTAGATGTTCGAGTCTATTCACTGTTACAATATACATAAAGTACAGCTGTGTACCTACCATAAATGTAGATGTTCGAGTCTATTCACTGTTACAATATACATAAAGTACAGCTGTGTACCTACCATAAATGTAGATGTTCGAGTCTATTCACTGTTACAATATACATAAAGTACAGCTGTGTACACTACCATAAATGTAGATGTTCGAGTCTATTCACTGTTACAATATACATAAAGTACAGCTGTGTACCTACCATAAATGTAGATGTTCGAGTCTATTCACTGTTACAATATACATAAAGTACAGCTGTGTACCTACCATAAATGTAGATGTTCGAGTCTATTCACTGTTACAATATACATAAAGTACAGCTGTGTACACTTACCATAAATGTAGATGTTCGAGTCTATTCACTGTTACAATATACATAAAGTACAGCTGTGTACCTACCATAAATGTAGATGTTCGAGTCTATTCACTGTTACAATATACATAAAGTACAGCTGTGTACACTTACCATAAATGTAGATGTTCGAGTCTATTCACTGTTACAATATACATAAAGTACAGCTGTGTACCTACCATAAATGTAGATGTTCGAGTCTATTCACTGTTACAATATACATAAAGTACAGCTGTGTACCTACCATAAATGTAGATGTTCGAGTCTATTCACTGTTACAATATACATAAAGTACAGCTGTGTACCTTACCATAAATGTAGATGTTCGAGTCTATTCACTGTTACAATATACATAAAGTACAGCTGTGTACCTACCATAAATGTAGATGTTCGAGTCTATTCACTGTTACAATATACATAAAGTACAGCTGTGTACCTACCATAAATGTAGATGTTCGAGTCTATTCACTGTTACAATATACATAAAGTACAGCTGTGTACCTACCATAAATGTAGATGTTCGAGTCTATTCACTGTTACAATATACATAAAGTACAGCTGTGTACCTACCATAAATGTAGATGTTCGAGTCTATTCACTGTTACAATATACATAAAGTACAGCTGTGTACCTACCATAAATGTAGATGTTCGAGTCTATTCACTGTTACAATATACATAAAGTACAGCTGTGTACACTTACCATAAATGTAGATGTTCGAGTCTATTCACTGTTACAATATACATAAAGTACAGCTGTGTACCTACCATAAATGTAGATGTTCGAGTCTATTCACTGTTACAATATACATAAAGTACAGCTGTGTACACTTACCATAAATGTAGATGTTCGAGTCTATTCACTGTTACAATATACATAAAGTACAGCTGTGTACCTACCATAAATGTAGATGTTCGAGTCTATTCACTGTTACAATATACATAAAGTACAGCTGTGTACACTTACCATAAATGTAGATGTTCGAGTCTATTCACTGTTACAATATACATAAAGTACAGCTGTGTACCTACCATAAATGTAGATGTTCGAGTCTATTCACTGTTACAATATACATAAAGTACAGCTGTGTACCTACCATAAATGTAGATGTTCGAGTCTATTCACTGTTACAATATACATAAAGTACAGCTGTGTACACTTACCATAAATGTAGATGTTCGAGTCTATTCACTGTTACAATATACATAAAGTACAGCTGTGTACCTACCATAAATGTAGATGTTCGAGTCTATTCACTGTTACAATATACATAAAGTACAGCTGTGTACCTACCATAAATGTAGATGTTCGAGTCTATTCACTGTTACAATATACATAAAGTACAGCTGTGTACCTACCATAAATGTAGATGTTCGAGTCTATTCACTGTTACAATATACATAAAGTACAGCTGTGTACCTACCATAAATGTAGATGTTCGAGTCTATTCACTGTTACAATATACATAAAGTACAGCTGTGTACCTACCATAAATGTAGATGTTCGAGTCTATTCACTGTTACAATATACATAAAGTACAGCTGTGTACCTACCATAAATGTAGATGTTCGAGTCTATTCACTGTTACAATATACATAAAGTACAGCTGTGTACCTACCATAAATGTAGATGTTCGAGTCTATTCACTGTTACAATATACATAAAGTACAGCTGTGTACCTACCATAAATGTAGATGTTCGAGTCTATTCACTGTTACAATATACATAAAGTACAGCTGTGTACCTACCATAAATGTAGATGTTCGAGTCTATTCACTGTTACAATATACATAAAGTACAGCTGTGTACACTTACCATAAATGTAGATGTTCGAGTCTATTCACTGTTACAATATACATAAAGTACAGCTGTGTACCTACCATAAATGTAGATGTTCGAGTCTATTCACTGTTACAATATACATAAAGTACAGCTGTGTACCTACCATAAATGTAGATGTTCGAGTCTATTCACTGTTACAATATACATAAAGTACAGCTGTGTACACTTACCATAAATGTAGATGTTCGAGTCTATTCACTGTTACAATATACATAAAGTACAGCTGTGTACCTACCATAAATGTAGATGTTCGAGTCTATTCACTGTTACAATATACATAAAGTACAGCTGTGTACCTACCATAAATGTAGATGTTCGAGTCTATTCACTGTTACAATATACATAAAGTACAGCTGTGTACCTACCATAAATGTAGATGTTCGAGTCTATTCACTGTTACAATATACATAAAGTACAGCTGTGTACCTACCATAAATGTAGATGTTCGAGTCTATTCACTGTTACAATATACATAAAGTACAGCTGTGTACCTACCATAAATGTAGATGTTCGAGTCTATTCACTGTTACAATATACATAAAGTACAGCTGTGTACACTTACCATAAATGTAGATGTTCGAGTCTATTCACTGTTACAATATACATAAAGTACAGCTGTGTACCTACCATAAATGTAGATGTTCGAGTCTATTCACTGTTACAATATACATAAAGTACAGCTGTGTACCTACCATAAATGTAGATGTTCGAGTCTATTCACTGTTACAATATACATAAAGTACAGCTGTGTACCTACCATAAATGTAGATGTTCGAGTCTATTCACTGTTACAATATACATAAAGTACAGCTGTGTACCTACCATAAATGTAGATGTTCGAGTCTATTCACTGTTACAATATACATAAAGTACAGCTGTGTACCTACCATAAATGTAGATGTTCGAGTCTATTCACTGTTACAATATACATAAAGTACAGCTGTGTACACTACCATAAATGTAGATGTTCGAGTCTATTCACTGTTACAATATACATAAAGTACAGCTGTGTACCTACCATAAATGTAGATGTTCGAGTCTATTCACTGTTACAATATACATAAAGTACAGCTGTGTACACTTACCATAAATGTAGATGTTCGAGTCTATTCACTGTTACAATATACATAAAGTACAGCTGTGTACCTACCATAAATGTAGATGTTCGAGTCTATTCACTGTTACAATATACATAAAGTACAGCTGTGTACCTACCATAAATGTAGATGTTCGAGTCTATTCACTGTTACAATATACATAAAGTACAGCTGTGTACACTTACCATAAATGTAGATGTTCGAGTCTATTCACTGTTACAATATACATAAAGTACAGCTGTGTACACTTACCATAAATGTAGATGTTCGAGTCTATTCACTGTTACAATATACATAAAGTACAGCTGTGTACACTTACCATAAATGTAGATGTTCGAGTCTATTCACTGTTACAATATACATAAAGTACAGCTGTGTACACTTACCATAAATGTAGATGTTCGAGTGTATTCACTGTTACAATATACATAAAGTACAGCTGTGTACACTTACCATAAATGTAGATGTTCGAGTCTATTCACTGTTACAATATACATAAAGTACAGCTGTGTACCTACCATAAATGTAGATGTTCGAGTCTATTCACTGTTACAATATACATAAAGTACAGCTGTGTACCTACCATAAATGTAGATGTTCGAGTCTATTCACTGTTACAATATACATAAAGTACAGCTGTGTACATACCATAAATGTAGATGTTCGAGTCTATTCACTGTTACAATATACATAAAGTACAGCTGTGTACCTACCATAAATGTAGATGTTCGAGTCTATTCACTGTTACAGCAATTGTTTTACCTCCCTCCCTCCATCCCCTTTGTCTCTCACTCTCGCCTTACAAGGAATTTTGGTATTTACTTTCTCCAATGGAGTTCTTCCACCATAACTCATCTCCCTATTGAGGGCTCCTGACAGTTAGCTAAGAAAAACTGATGTAATGGCGCATGCCTGATTTTAAACCACTCGATGACCTGATGTCAGTCCTGAGGACAGCAAACTAACTTGCGGTAAATACTAAGTTCTGGTATTTCATCGATTGAGGGCTACCCTGGCAGGTATAACCCAAATGTGATGACTGGCGACAATGAATGCACTCAAACATCTACAGTTATGGTAAGTGTAATACAACTGGTAATTTTATGTATACTGCTTACAGTGAACACACCTCGAACATCTGTTATTTATGGCAAGTGTACAATAACCGTAATTCTTTGCGTATACCGCCATTACCACCACCGAACATGTACATTTATGGTAAGTGCAATAACTGTAATTTTTATGCGTATACTGGCGACAGTGAACACACTCAACATCGACATTTATGGTAAGTGTACACAACTGGTACTCTTTTATGTGATACTTCGCGACAATGAATGTATCAACATGTACAGTTATGGTAAGGGTACAATAACTGTACTCTTATATACTCGCATAATGAATGCACTGAACATGTACAGTTGGCGGTAAGTGGGTACACAACCGTAATTTCTTTATGCATACGGTGACAGTGGAAGACTCCAGACATGTACATTTATGGCGCGCACAACTGTACTTTTATGTATACTGCGACAGTGAATACACTGAACATCTACATTTATGGTAAGTGTACAACTGTACTTTTATGCATACCGCGCATAAATGAATGCATCTCGAATACGTACAGTTATGGTAAGTGCATACAACTGTACTTCTCTTGGCTGCATTAAAATCAGGGAAGGAATACTCGATGCAAGTAAAAGGGTGGTAAAACATTGTGATGTGCGCCTCCCGAAGCTGTCTGTACAGGGAAAATTGAAAGAAGCTTGAGAGGTAGGGATGCATGAGAACAAGTGCCCTACTATGGAGCATATGTCACACCAAGAAGTGGGCCCTTCCCCAATGGCCTCTACTTTTGACTCAACACAACTTCAAAACAGTGCATCCAAACCTTCAGACACTGCAGCTAACAGCCTGGGAGATCCCATGAATAATCTCAACCTATCTCTCTCCAAGGAAGTTCAGCGGATACTAACAGAGGCTCGAAGACCATCCACCAGAAAGGTTTACTTAGCAAAATGGAAGAGATTCAGCATTGCATCAGATTCTGTTATTCATTTCATGGAAAGACTGTCCCAGCCAATGTCAGACCACATTCCACCAGAGCTACAGCCACCTCTACAGCATTCTTAAGAGGGGTGCCTACTAAGGACATTCTAGAAGCTGCTACATGGAGCTCCGTGCATACATTCTCCAAACACTACAATCACCCTCTATACTCCAGATCCAGAGCAGGCTTTGCTTCGGCAGTCCTGCAGGGTTTGATTGCCACACCATCTTTTTCCTAGAGCATTCCTCCTCCCCCAGCTAAGCTATGGTATTCTACCCATATGTTATGACTGCAGTTGCATTCTTGAAGGACATAGAACAGTTTTGTACCTACCATAAATGTAGATGTCCGATTATGCAACTGCAGTCGGATTTTCCCTCCCTCCATACTCCTCTATGCCTAGGGTCAACTCCTATCCCTGTTTCTCTTAGCTGGGGATATCTGTTATGGTGTATCTGTTTATTGCTCATTTACTTGTCTGGAATCCTGTTTTTGTCTTCCAATTTGATTTCAGCCTTCCTTGGAGGGCACCTGGCATCTGGGGCAAGAAACACTGAAGAAAATGGCGTCGGCTGATGCTTATGTACTCCAGCCGCTCTGACGTCGGAGAGAAATGTGACATCAGCCGACGTCGGACCCAGACTTTGGAATCCGGCCGACCGAGGGCTGCCTGAGGCAGGACAACCCATATGTTATGACTGCAGTTGCATATCTATCGGACATCTACATTTATGGTAGGTACAAAACTGTACTTTTTGTACACTTAGCATAAATGTAGATGCCCAAGTGTATTCACTGTCGCAGTATACATAAAGTACAGTTGTGTACACTTAACATAAATGTCGATGTTTGAGTGTATTCACTGTCACAGTATACATAAAGTACAGTTGTGTACACTTAGCATAAATGTAGATGTTCGACTGTATTCACTGTCGCAGTATACATAAAGTACAGTTGTGTACACTTACCATAAATGTCGATGTTCGAGTGTATTCACTGTCGCAGTATACATAAAGTACAGTTGTGTGCACTTACCATAAATGTAGAAGCCCAAGTGTATTCACTGTCGCAGTATACATAAAGTACAGTTGTGTACACTTAGCATAAATGTAGATGTTCGAGTGTATTCACTGTCGCAGTATACATAACGTACAGTTGTGTACACTTACCATAAATGTCGATGTTCAAGTGTATTCACTGTTGCAGTATACAAAAAGTACAGTTGTGTACACTTAGCATAAATATAGATGTTCGAGTGTATTCACTGTCGCAGTAGACATAAAGTACAGTTGTGTACACTTACCATAAATGTCGATGTTCGAGTGTATTCACTGTCGCAGTATACATAAAGTACAGTTGTGTACACTTAGCATAAATGTAGATGTTTGAGTGTATTCGCTGTCACAGTATACATAAAGTACAGTTGTGTACACTTACATAAATGTCGATGTTCGAGTGTATTCACTGTCACGGTATACATAAAGTACAGTTGTGTACACTTACCATAAATGTAGATGTTCGAGTGTATTCACTGTTGCAGTATACATAAAGTACAGTTGTGTACACTTACCATAAATGTCGATGTTCGAGTGTATTCACTGTCGCAGTATACATAAAATACAGTTGTGTACATTTACCATAAATGTAGATGCCCAAATGTATTCACTGTCGCAGTATACATAACGTACAGTTGTGTACACTTACCATAAATGTAGATGTTCGAGTGTATTCACTGTCACAGTATACATAAAGTACAGTTGTGTACACTTACCATAAATGTAGATGTTCGAGTGTATTCACTGTCGCAGTATACATAAAGTACAGTTGTGTACACTTACCATAAATGTAGATGTTCGAGTGTATTCTCTGTCGCAGTATACATAAAGTACAGTTGTGTACACTTACCATAAATGTCGATGTTTGAGTGTATTCACTGTCGCAGTATACATAAAGTACAGTTGTGTACACTTAGCATAAATGTAGATGTTCGAGTGTATTCACTGTCACAGTATACATAAAGTACAGTTGTGTACACTTACATAAATGTCGATGTTCGAGTCTATTCACTGTCGCAGTATACATAAAGTACAGTTGTGTACACTTAGCATAAATGTAGATGCCCAAGTGTATTCACTGTCGCAGTATACATAAAGTACAGTTGTGTACACTTACCATAAATGTCGATGTTCGAGTGTATTCACTGTCGCAGTATACATAAAGTACAGTTGTGTACACTTAGCATAAATGTAGATGTTCGAGTGTATTCACTGTCGCAGTATACATAAAGTACAGTTGTGTACACTTACCATAAATGTCGATGTTCAAGTGTATTCACTGTTGCAGTATACATAAAGTACAGTTGTGTACACTTACCATAAATGTAGATGTTCGAGTGTATTCACTGTCGCAGTATACATAAAGTACAGTTGTGTACAGTTACCATAAATGTCGATGTTCGAGTGTATTCACAGTCGCAGTATACATAAAGTACAGTTGTGTACACTTAGCATAAATGTAGATGTTCGAGTGTATTCACTGTCGCAGTATACATAAAGTACAGTTGTGTACACTTACCATAAATGTCGATGTTCGAGTGTATTCACTGTCGCAGTATACATAAAGTACAGTTGTGTACACTTAGCATAAATGCAGATGTTCGAGTGTATTCACTGTCGTAGTATACATAAAGTACAGTTGTGTACACTTACCATAAATGTCGTTGTTCGAGTGTATTCACTGTCGCAGTATACATAAAGTACAGTTGTGTACACTTAGCATAAATGTAGATGCCCAAGTGTATTCACTGTCGCAGTATACATAAAGTACAGTTGTGTACACTTACCATAAATGTAGTTGTTCGAGTGTATTCACTGTCGCAGTATACATAAAGTACAGTTGTGTACACTTACCATAAATGTAGATGTTCGAGTGTATTCACTGTCGCAGTATACATAAAGTACAGTTGTGTACACTTAGCATAAATGTAGATGCCCAAGTGTATTCACTGTCGCAGTATACATAAAGTACAGTTGTGTACACTTACCATAAATGTAGATGCTCGAGTGTATTCACTGTTGCAGTATACATAAAGTACAGCTGTGTACACTTACCATAAATGTCGATGTTCGAGTGTATTCACTGTCGCAGTATACATAAAGTACAGTTGTGTACACTTACCATAAATGTAGATGTTCGAGTGTATTCACTGTCGCAGTATACATAAAGTACAGTTGTGTACACTTACCATAAATGTCGATGTTCGAGTGTATTCACTGTCGCAGTATACATAAAGTACAGTTGTGTACACTTAGCATAAATGTAGATGCCCAAGTGTATTCACTGTCGCAGTATACATAAAGTACAGTTGTGTACACTTACCATAAATGTCGATGTTCGAGTGTATTCACTGTCACAGTATACATAAAGTACAGTTGTGTACACTTAGCATAAATATAAATGTTCGAGTGTATTCACTGTCGCAGTATACATAAAGTTCAGTTGTGTACACTTACCATAAATGATGATGTTCGAGTGTATTCACTGTCGCAGTATACATAAAGTACAGTTGTGTACAGTTACATTAAATGTAGATGGTCGAGTGTATTCACTGTCGCAGTATACATAAAGTACAGTTGTGTACACTTACGATAAATGTCGATGTTCGAGTGTATTCACTGTCGCAGTATACATAAAGTACAGTTGTGTACACTTACCATAAATGTCGATGTTCGATTGTATTCACTGTCGCAGTATACATAAAGTACAGTTGTGTACACTTAGCATAAATGTAGATGTTCGAGTGTATTCACTGTCGCAGTATACATAAAGTACAGTTGTGTACACTTACCATAAATGTCAATGTTCGAGTGTATTCACTGTCGCAGTATACATAATGTACAGTTGATTACACTTAGCATAAATGTAGATGCCCAAGTGTATTCACTGTCGCAGTATACATAAAGTACAGTTGTGTACACTTACCTTAAATGTCGATGTTTGAGTGTATTCACTGTCGCACTATGCATAAAGTACACTTGTGTACACTTAGCATAAATGTAGATGTTCGAGTGTATTCACTGTCGCAGTATACATAAAGTACAGTTGTGTACACTTAGCATAAATGTAGAGGCCCAAGTGTATTCACTGTCGCAGTATACATAAAGTACAGTTGGGTACACTTACCATAAATGTAGATGTTCGAGTGTATTCACTGTCGCAGTATACATAAAGTACAGTTGTGTACACTTACCATAAATGTCGATGTTCGAGTGTATTCACTGTCGCAGTATACAGAATGTACAGTTGTGTACACTTACCATAAATGTAGATGTTCGAGTGTATTCACTGTTGCAGTATACATAAAGTACAGCTGTGTACACTTAACATAAATGTCGATGTTCAAGTGTATTCAATGTCGCAGTATACATAAAGCACAGCTGTGTACACTTACAATAAATGGAGATGTTCGAGTGTATTCACTGTCGCAGTATACATAAAGTACAGTTGTGTGCACTTACCATAAATGTCGATGTTCGAGTGTATTCACTGTCGCAGTATACATAAAGTACAGTTGTGTACACTTACCATAAATGTCGATGTTCGAGTGTATTCACTGTCGCAGTATACATAAAGTACAGTTGTGTACACTTAGCATAAATGTAGATGCCCAAGTGTATTCACTGTCGCAGTATACATAAAGTACAGTTGTGTACACTTACCATAAATGTCGATGTTCGAGTGTATTCACTGTCGCAGTATACATAAAGTACAGTTGTGTACACTTACCATAAATGTCGATGTTCGAGTGTATTCACTGTCGCAGTATACATAAAGTACAGTTGTGTACACTTAGCATAAATGTAGATGCCCAAGTGTATTCACTGTTGCAGTATACATAAAGTACAGTTGTGTACACTTACCACAAATGTCGATGTTCGACTGTATTCACTGTCGCAGTATACATAAAGTACAGTTGTGTACACTTAGCTTAAATGTAGATGTTCCAGTGTATTCACTGTCGCAGTATACATAAAGTACAGTTGTGTACACTTACCATAAATGTCGATGTTCGAGTATATTCTCTGTTGCAGTATACATAAAGTACAGTTGTGTACACTTACCATAAATGTAGATGCCCAAGTGTATTCACTGTCGCAGTATACATAAAGTACAGTTGTGTACACCTACCATAAATGTAGATGTTCGAGTGTATTCACTGTCGCAGTATACATAAAGTACAGTTGTGTACACTTACCATAAATGTCGATGTTCGAGTGTATTCACTGTTGCAGTATACATAAAGTACAGTTTTGTACACTTAGCATAAATGTAGATGTTTGAGTGTATTCACTGTCGCAGTATACATAAAGTACAGTTGTGTACACTTACCATAAATGTCGATGTTCGAGTGTATTCACTGTCGCAGTATATATAAAGTACAGTTGTGTACACTTACCATAAATGTAGATGCCCAAGTGTATTCACTGTTGCAGTATACATAAAGTACAGTTGTGTACACTTACCATAAATGTAGATGTTTGAGTGTATTCACTGTCTCAGTATACATAAAGTACAGTTGTGTACACTTACCATAAATGTCGATGTTCGAGTGTATTCACTGTCGCAGTATACATAAAGTACAGTTGTGTACACTTACCATAAATGTAGATGTTCGAGTGTATTCACTGTCGCAGTATACATAAAGTACAGTTGTGTACACTTACCATAAATGTCGATGTTCGAGTGTATTCACTGTCGCAGTATACATAAAATAAAGTTGTGTACACTTACCATAAATGTAGATGCCCAAGTGTATTCACTCTCGCAGTATACATAAAGTACAGTTGTTTACAGTTACCATAAATGTAGATGTTCGAGTGTATTCACTGTCACAGTATACATAAAGTACAGTTGTGTACACTTACCATAAATGTCGATGTTCGAGTGTATTCACTGTTGCAGTATACATAAAATAAAGTCGTGCACACTTACCATAAATGTAGATGCCCAAGTGTATTCACTGTCGCAGTATACATAAAGTACAGTTGTCTACACTTACCATAAGTGTAGATGTTCGAGTGTATTCACTGTCGCAGTATATATAAAGTACAGTTGTGTACACTTAGCATAAAATGTGTCGAGTGTATTCACTGTCGCAGTATACATAAAGTACAGTTGTGTACACTTACCATAAATGTAGATGTTCGAGTGTATTCACTGCAGTATACATAAAGTACAGTTGTGTACACTTACCATAAATGTAGATGTTCGAGTGTATTCACTGTCACAGTATACATAAAGTACAGTTGTGTACACTTACCATAAATGTCGATGTTCGAGTGCATTCACTGTCGCAGTATACATAAAGTACAGTTGTGTGCACTTACCATAAATGTAAATGCCCAAGTGTATTCACTGTCGCAGTATACATAAAGTACAGTTGTGTACACTTACCATAAATGTAGATGTCCGAGTGTATTCACTGTCACAGTATACATAAAGTACAGTTGTGTACACTTACCATAAATGTCGATGTTCGAGTGTATTCACTGTCGCAGTATACATAAAGTACAGTTGTGTACGCTTACCATAAATGTAGATGCCCGAGTGTATTCACTGTTGCAGTATACATAAAGTACAGTTGTGTACACTTACCATAAATGTCGAAGTTCGAGTGTATTCACTGTCGCAGTATACATAAAATAAAGTTGTGTACACTTACCATAAATGTAGATGCCCAAGTGTATTTACTATCGCAGTGTACATAAAGTACAGTTGTGTACACTTACCATAAATGTAGATGTTCGAGTGTATTCACTGTCGCAGTATACATAAAGTAAAGTTGTGTACACTTACCATAAATGTCGATGTTCGAGTGTATTCACTGTTGAAGTATACATAAAATAAAGTTGTGTACACTTACCATAAATGTAGATGCCCAAGTGTATTCACTGTCGCAGTATACATAAAGTACAGTTGTGTACACTTACCATAAATGTAGATGTTTGAGTGTATTCACTGTCGCAGTATACATAAAGTACAGTTGTGTACACTTAACATAAATGTCAATGTTCGAGTGTATTCACTTTCGCAGTATACATAAAGTACAGTTGTGTACACTTACCATAAATGTAGATGTTTGAGTGTATTCACTGTCGCAGTATACATAAAGTACAGTTGTGTACACTTACCATAAATGTAGATGTTCGTGTGTATTCACTGTCGCAGTATACATAAATTACAGTTGTGTACACTTACCATAAATATCGATGTTCGAGTGTATTCAGTGTTGCAGTATACATAAAATACAGTTGTGTACACTTACCATAAACGTAGATGCCCAAGTGTATTCACTGTCGCAGTATACATAAAGTACAGTTGTGTACACTTACCATAAATGTAGATGTTCGAGTGTATTCACTGTCTCAGTATACATAAAGTACAGTTGTGTACACTTACCATAAATGTCGATGTTCGAGTGTATTCACTGTCGCAGTTTACATAAAGTACAGTTGTGAACACTTACCATAAATGTCGATGTTCGAGTGTATTCACTGTCACAGTATACAAAAAGTACAGTTGTGTACACTTACCATAAATGTCGATGTTCGAGTGTATTCACTGTCGCAGTATACATAAAATAAAGTTGTGTACACTTACCATAAATGTAGATGCCCAAGTGTATTCACTGTCGCAGTATTCATAAAGTACAGTTGTGTACACTTACCATAAATGTAGATGTTCGAGTGTATTCACTGTCGCAGTATACATAAAGTACAGTTGTGTACACTTACCATAAATGTCGATGTTCGAGTGTATTCACTGTCGCAGTATACATAAAATAATGTTGTGTACACTTACCATAAATGTAGATGCCCAAGTGTATTCACTGTCGCAGTATACATAAAGTACAGTTGTGTACACTTACCATAAATGTAGATGTTCGAGAGTATTCACTGTCGCAGTATAGATAAAGTACAGTTGTGTACAATTAACATAAATGTTGATGTTCTAGTGTATTCACTGTCACAGTATACATAAAGTACAGTTGTGTACACTTACCATAAATGTAGATGTTCGAGTGTATTCACTGTCGCAGTATACATAAAGTACAGTTTTGTACACTTAGCATAAATGTAGATGTTCGAGTGTATTCACTGTCGCAGTATACATAAAGTACAGTTGTGTACACTTACCATAAATGCAGATGTTCGAGTGTTTTCACTGTCGCAGTATACATAAAGTACAGTTGTGTACACTTACCATAAATGTAGATGTTCGAGTGTATTCACTGTCGCAGTATGCATAAAGTACAGTTGTGTACACTTACCATAAATGTCGATGTTCGAGTGTATTCACTGTCGCAGTATACATAAAATACAGTTGTGTACACTTACCATAAATGTAGATGCCCAAGTGTATTCACTGTCGCAGTATACATAAAGTACAGTTGTGTACACTTACCATAAATGTCGATGTTCGAGTGTATTCACTGTCGCAGTATACATTAAGTACAGTTGTGTACACTTACCATAAATGTAGATGTTCGAGTGTATTCACTGTCGCAGTATACATAAAGTACAGTTGTGTACACTTACCATAAATGTAGATGTTCGAGTGTATTCACTGTCACAGTATACATAAAGTACAGTTGTGTACACTTACCATAAATGTCGATGTTCGAGTGCATTCACCGTCGCAGTATACATAAAGTACAGTTGTGTGCACTTACCATAAATGTAGATGCCCAAGTGTATTCACTGTCGCAGTATACATAAAGTACAGTTGTGTACACTTACCATAAATGTAGATGTCCGAGTGTATTCACTGTCACAGTATACATAAAGTACAGTTGTGTACACTTACCATAAATGTCGATGTTCGAGTGTATTCACTGTCGCAGTATACATAAAGTACAGTTGTGTACGCTTACCATAAATGTAGATGCCCGAGTGTATTCACTGTTGCAGTATACATAAAGTACAGTTGTGTACACTTACCATAAATGTCGATGTTCGAGTGTATTCACTGTCGCAGTATACATAAAATAAAGTTGTGTACACTTACCATAAATGTAGATGCCCAAGTGTATTTACTATCGCAGTATACATAAAGTACAGTTGTGTACACTTACCATAAATGTAGATGTTCGAGTGTATTCACTGTCGCAGTATACATAAAGTAAAGTTGTGTACACTTACCATAAATGTCGATGTTCGAGTGTATTCACTGTTGAAGTATACATAAAATAAAGTTGTGTACACTTACCATAAATGTAGATGCCCAAGTGTATTCACTGTCGCAGTATACATAAAGTACAGTTGTGTACACTTACCATAAATGTAGATGTTTGAGTGTATTCACTGTCGCAGTATACATAAAGTACAGTTGTGTACACTTAACATAAATGTCAATGTTCGAGTGTATTCACTTTCGCAGTATACATAAAGTACAGTTGTGTACACTTACCATAAATGTAGATGTTTGAGTGTATTCACTGTCGCAGTATACATAAAGTACAGTTGTGTACACTTACCATAAATGTAGATGTTCGTGTGTATTCACTGTCGCAGTATACATAAATTACAGTTGTGTACACTTACCATAAATATCGATGTTCGAGTGTATTCAGTGTTGCAGTATACATAAAATACAGTTGTGTACACTTACCATAAACGTAGATGCCCAAGTGTATTCACTGTCGCAGTATACATAAAGTACAGTTGTGTACACTTACCATAAATGTAGATGTTCGAGTGTATTCACTGTCTCAGTATACATAAAGTACAGTTGTGTACACTTACCATAAATGTCGATGTTCGAGTGTATTCACTGTCGCAGTTTACATAAAGTACAGTTGTGAACACTTACCATAAATGTCGATGTTCGAGTGTATTCACTGTCACAGTATACAAAAAGTACAGTTGTGTACACTTACCATAAATGTCGATGTTCGAGTGTATTCACTGTCGCAGTATACATAAAATAAAGTTGTGTACACACTTACCATAAAATGTAGATGCCAAGTGTATTCACTGTCGCAGTATTCATAAAGTACAGTTGTGTACACTTACCATAAATGTAGATGTTCGAGTGTATTCACTGTCGCAGTATACATAAAGTACAGTTGTGTACACTTACCATAAATGTCGATGTTCGAGTGTATTCACTGTCGCAGTATACATAAAATAATGTTGTGTACACTTACCATAAATGTAGATGCCCAAGTGTATTCACTGTCGCAGTATACATAAAGTACAGTTGTGTACACTTACCATAAATGTAGATGTTCGAGAGTATTCACTGTCGCAGTATAGATAAAGTACAGTTGTGTACAATTAACATAAATGTTGATGTTCTAGTGTATTCACTGTCACAGTATACATAAAGTACAGTTGTGTACACTTACCATAAATGTAGATGTTCGAGTGTATTCACTGTCGCAGTATACATAAAGTACAGTTTTGTACACTTAGCATAAATGTAGATGTTCGAGTGTATTCACTGTCGCAGTATACATAAAGTACAGTTGTGTACACTTACCATAAATGCAGATGTTCGAGTGTTTTCACTGTCGCAGTATACATAAAGTACAGTTTTGTACACTTACCATAAATGTAGATGTTCGAGTGTATTCACTGTCGCAGTATGCATAAAGTACAGTTGTGTACACTTACCATAAATGTCGATGTTCGAGTGTATTCACTGTCGCAGTATACATAAAATACAGTTGTGTACACTTACCATAAATGTAGATGCCCAAGTGTATTCACTGTCGCAGTATACATAAAGTACAGTTGTGTACACTTACCATAAATGTCGATGTTCGAGTGTATTCACTGTCGCAGTATACATTAAGTACAGTTGTGTACACTTAACATAAATGTTGATGTTCGAGTGTATTCACTGTCGCAGTATATATAAAGTACAGTTGTGTACACTTACCATAAATCTAGATGTTCGAGTGTATTCACTGTCGCAGTATACATAAAGTATAGTTGTGTACACTTACCATAAATGTTGATGTTCGAGTGTATTCACTGTCGCAGTATACATAAAATAAAGTTGTGTACACTTACCATAAATGTAGATGCCCAAGTGTATTCACTGTCGCAGTATACATAAAGTACAGTTGTGTACACTTACCATAAATGTAGATGTCCGTGTGTATTCACTGTCGCAGTATACTTAAAGTACAGTTGTGTACACTTACCATAAATGTCGATGTTCGAGTGTATTCACTGTCGCAGTGTACATAAAATAAAGTTGTGTACACTTACCATAAATGTAGATGCCCAAGTGTATTCACTGTCGCAGTATACATAAAGTACAGTTGTTTACACTTACCATAAATGTAGATGTTCGAGTGTATTCACTGTCGCAGTATACATAAAGTACAGTTGTGTACACTTACCATAAATGTCGATGTTCGATTGTATTCACTGTCGCAGTATACATAAAGAACAGTTGTGTACACTTACCATAAATGTAGATGTTCGAGTGTATTCACTGTCGCAGTATACATAAAGTACAGTTGTGTACACTTACCATAAATGTAGATGTTCGAGTGTATTCACTGTCGCAGTATACATAAAGTACAGTTGTGTACACTTACCATAAATGTAGATGTTTGAGTGTATTCACTGTTGCAGTATACATAAAATAATTTTGTGTACACTTACCATAAATGTAGATGCCCAAGTGTATTCACTGTCGCAGTATACATAAAGTACAGTTGTGTACACTTACAATAAATGTAGATGTTCGAGTGTATTCACTGTCGCAGTATACATAAATACAGTTGTGTACACTTACCATAAATGTAGATGTTCGAGTGTATTCACTGCCGCAGTATACATAAAGTACAGTTGTGTACACTTACCATAAATGTAGATGTTCAAGTGTATTCACTGTCGCAGTATACATAAAGTTTAGTTGTGTACACTTACCATAAATGTAGATGTTCGAGTGTATTCACTGTCGCAGTATACATAAAGTACAGTTGTGTACACTTACCATAAATGTAGATGTTCAAGTGTATTCACTGTCGCAGTATACATAAAGAACAGTTGTGTACACTTACCATAAATGTAGATGTTCGAGTGTATTCACTGTCGCAGTATACATAAAGTACAGTTGTGTACACTTACCATAAATGTAGATGTTCGAGTGTATTCACTGTCACAGTATACATAAAGTACAGTTGTGTACACTTACCATAAATGTAGATGTTTGAGTGTATTCACTGTTGCAGTATACATAAAATAAAGTTGTGTACACTTACCATAAATGTAGATGCCCAAGTGTATTCACTCTCGCAGTATACATAAAGTACAGTTGTTTACACTTACCATAAATGTAGATGTTCGAGTGTATTCACTGTCACAGTATACGTAAAGTACAGTTGTGTACACTTACCATAAATGTCAATGTTCGAGTGTATTCACTGTCGCAGTATACATAAAATAAAGTCGTGTACACTTACCATAAATGTAGATGCCCAAGTGTATTCACTGTCGCAGTATACATAAAGTACAGTTGTCTACACTTACCATAAGTGTAGATGTTCGAGTGTATTCACTGTCGCAGTATATATAAAGTACAGTTGTGTACACTTAGCATAAATGTCGATGCTCGAGTGTATTCACTGTCGCAGTATACATAAAGTACAGTTGTGTACACTTACCATAAATGTAGATGTTCGAGTGTATTCACTGTCGCAGTATACATAAAGTACAGTTGTGTACACTTACCATAAATGTAGATGTTCGAGTGTATTCACTGTCTCAGTATACATAAAGTACAGTTGTGTACACTTACCATAAATGTCGATGTTCGAGTGCATTCACTTTCGCAGTATACATAAAGTACAGTTGTGTGCACTTACCATAAATGTAGATGCCCAAGTGTATTCACTGTCGCAGTATACATAAAGTACAGTTGTGTACACTTACCATAAATGTAGATGTCCGAATGTATTCACTGTCACAGTATACATAAAGTACAGTTGTGTACACTTACCATAAATGTCGATGTTCGAGTGTATTCACTGTCGCAGTATACATAAAGTACAGTTGTGTACGCTTACCATAAATGTAGATGCCCGAGTGTATTCACTGTTGCAGTATACATAAAGTACAGTTGTGTACACTTACCATAAATGTCGATGTTCGAGTGTATTCACTGTCGCAGTATACATAAAATAAAGTTGTGTACACTTACCATAAATGTAGATGCCCAAGTGTATTCACTGTCGCAGTATACATAAAGTACAGTTGTGTACACTTACCATAAATGTAGATGTTTGAGTGTATTCACTGTCGCAGTATACATAAAGTACAGTTGTGTACACTTAACATAAATGTCGATGTTCGAGTGTATTCACTGTCGCAGTATACATAAAGTACAGTTGTGTACACTTACCATAAATGTAGATGTTCGAGTGTATTCACTGTCGCAGTATACATAAAGTACAGTTGTGTACACTTACCATAAATGTCGATGTTCGAGTGTATTCACTGTCGCAGTATACATAAAATAATGTTGTGTACACTTACCATAAATGTAGATGCCCAAGTGTATTCACTGTCGCAGTATACATAAAGTACAGTTGTGTACACTTACCATAAATGTAGATGTTCAAGTGTATTCACTGTCGCAGTATACATAAAGTACAGTTGTGTACAATTAACATAAATGTTGATGTTCAAGTGTATTCACTGTCACAGTATACATAAAGTACAGTTGTGTATACTTACCAGAAATGTAGATGTTCGAGTGTATTCACTGTCGCAGTATACATAAAGTACAGTTGTGTACACTTACCATAAATGTCGATGTTCGAGTGTATTCACTGTCGCAGTATACATAAAATACAGTTGTGTACACTTACCATAAATGTAGAAGCCCAAGTGTATTCACTGTCGCAGTATACATAAAGTACAGTTGTGTACACTTAGCATAAATGTAGATGTTCGAGTGTATTCACTGTCGCAGTATACATTAAGTACAGTTGTGTACACTTAACATAAATGTTGATGTTCGAGTGTATTCACTGTCGCAGTATATATAAAGTACAGTTGTGTACACTTACCATAAATGTAGATGTTCGAGTGTATTCACTGTCGCAGTATACATAAAGTATAGTTGTTTACACTTACCATAAATGTTGATGTTCGAGTGTATTCACTGTCGCAGTATACATAAAATAAAGTTGTGTACACTTACCATAAATGTAGATGCCCTAGTGTATTCACTGTCGCAGTATACATAAAGTACAGTTGTGTACACTTACCATAAATGTAGATGTCCGTGTGTATTCACTGTCGCAGTATACATAAAGTACAGTTGTGTACACTTACCATAAATGTCGATGTTCGAGTGTATTCACTGTCGCAGTATACATAAAATAAAGTTGTGTACACTTACCATAAATGTAGATGCCCAAGTGTATTCACTGTCGCAGTATACATAAAGTACAGTTGTTTACACTTACCATAAATGTAGATGTTCGAGTGTATTCACTGTCTCAGTATACATAAAGTACAGTTGTGTACACTTACCATAAATGTCGATGTTCGAGTGTATTCACTGTCGCAGTATACATAAAGAACAGTTGTGTACACTTACCATAAATGTAGATGTTCGAGTGTATTCACTGTCGCAGTATACATAAAGTACAGTTGTGTACACTTACCATAAATGTAGATGTTCGAGTGTATTCACTGTCGCAGTATACATAAAGTACAGTTGTTTACACTTACCATAAATGTAGATGTTTGAGTGTATTCACTGTTGCAGTATACATAAAATAATTTTGTGTACACTTACCATAAATGTAGATGCCCAAGTGTATTCACTGTCGCAGTATACATAAAGTACAGTTGTGTACACTTACCATAAATGTAGATGTTCGAGTGTATTCACTGTCGCAGTATACATAAATACAGTTGTGTACACTTACCATAAATGTAGATGTTCGAGTGTATTCACTGCCGCAGTATACATAAAGTACAGTTGTGTACACTTACCATAAATGTAGATGTTCAAGTGTATTCACTGTCGCAGTATACATAAAGTTTAGTTGTGTACACTTACCATAAATGTAGATGTTCGAGTGTATTCACTGTCGCAGTATACATAAAGTACAGTTGTGTACACTTACCATAAATGTAGGTGTTCAAGTGTATTCACTGTCGCAGTATACATAAAGAACAGTTGTGTACACTTACCATAAATGTAGATGTTCGAGTGTATTCACTGTCGCAGTATACATAAAGTACAGTTGTGTACACTTACCATAAATGTAGATGTTCGAGTGTATTCACTGTCGCAGTATACATAAAGTACAGTTGTGTACACTTACCATAAATGTAGATGTTTGAGTGTATTCACTGTTGCAGTATACATAAAATAAATTTGTGTACACTTACCATAAATGTAGATGCCCAAGTGTATTCACTGTCGCAGTATACATAAAGTACAGTTGTGTACACTTACCATAAATGTAGATGTTCGAGTGTATTCACTGTCGCAGTATACATAAATACAGTTGTGTACACTTACCATAAATGTAGATGTTTGAGTGTATTCACTGCCGCAGTATACATAAAGTACAGTTGTGTACACTTACCATAAATGTAGATGTTCAAGTGTATTCACTGTCGCAGTACATAAAGTTTAGTTGTGTACACTTACCATAAATGTAGATGTTTGAGTGTATTCACTGTCGCGGTATACATAAAGTACAGTTGTGTACACTTACCATAAATGTAGATGTTTTAGTGTATTCACTGTTGCAGTATACATAAAATAAAGTTGTGTACACTTACCATAAATGTAGATGCCCAAGTGTATTCACTGTCGCAGTATACATTAAGTACAGTTGTGTACACTTACCATAAATGTAGATGTTCGAGTGTATTCACTGTCGCAGTATACATAAAGTACAGTTGTGTACACTTACCATAAATGTAGATGTTCGAGTGTATTCACTGTCGCAGTATACATAAAGTACAGTTGTGTACACTTACAGTAAATGTAGATGTTCGAGTGTATTCACTGTCGCAGTATACATAAAGTACAGTTGTGTACACTTACCATAAATGTAGATGTTTGAGTGTATTCACTGTTGCAGTATACATAAAATAAAGTTGTGTACACTTACCATAAATGTAGATGCCCAAGTGTATTCACTGTCGCAGTATACATAAAGTACAGTTGTGTACACTTACCATAAACGTAGATGTTCAAGTGTATTCACTGTCACAGTATACATAAAGTACAGTTGTGTACAGTTACCAAAAATGTAGATGTTTGAGTGTATTCACTGTTGCAGTACTGTTTTACCTCCCTCCCTCCATCCCCTTTGTCTTCTCTCACTCTCTCTCGCCTTACAAGGAATTTTTGGTATTTACTTTCTCCTAATGGAGTTCTTCCACCATAACCTATCTCCCTATTGAGGGCTCCTGACAGTTAGGCCAAGAAAAACTGATGTAATGGCGTTGGCTGCCTGATTTTAAACCACTGATGACCTGATGTCAGTCCTGGAGTGACAGCAACCAATGCAGAAATACTAAGCCTCTGGTATTCGGGCCGACTGAGGGCTACCCTGGCAGGTATAACCCAAATGTGATGACTGCGACAATGAATGCACTCAAACATCTACAGTTATGGTAAGTGTACACAACTGTACTTTATGTATACTGCGACAGTGAATACACTCGAACATCTACATTTATGGTAAGTGTACACAACTGTACTTTATGTATACTGCGACAATGAATGCACTCGAACATGTACATTTATGGTAAGTGTACACAACTGTACTTTATGTATACTGCGACAGTGAATACACTCGAACATCGACATTTATGGTAAGTGTACACAACTGTACTTTATGTATACTGCGACAATGAATGCACTCGAACATGTACAGTTATGGTAAGTGTACACAACTGTACTTTATGTATACTGCGACAATGAATGCACTCGAACATGTACAGTTATGGTAAGTGTACACAACTGTACTTTATGTATACGGTGACAGTGAATACACTCAGACATGTACATTTATGGTAAGTGTACACAACTGTACTTTATGTATACTGCGACAGTGAATACACTCGAACATCTACATTTATGGTAAGTGTACACAACTGTACTTTATGTATACTGCGACAATGAATGCACTCGAACATGTACAGTTATGGTAAGTGTACACAACTGTACTTTCTGGCTGTATTAAAATCAGGAAGGAATACTGATGCAAGTAAAAGGGTGGTAAACATTGTGATGTGCGTCTCCTGAAGCTGTCTGTACAGGGAAAATTGAAAGAAGCTTGAGAGGTAGGATGTATGAGAACAAGTGCCCTCACTGTACATGCTCTCCTTTTCCATAGTTTTAGGAAGTTTGTCTTTGATTTTAGACAAAATTGTTGTGGGTCCCAGAGGGGGTAGAGTATCATGTTGCTGTTTCCAAGCAAACTGTGAAAATTAATTTGTATCAGCCTCATACTAGCTTTTTTTTTGTAGATCTGCACTTTTAAGAGTTTTTTTAAATATGTGCATTCTTTCTATAGATGTACTTAAATTGACACTGCAATGATAATATGTGATTTTGTTGCTCATATAATTAGATGTTGGTTTACTTTTTCATTATTCTGATGAAGTCCATTCCTTTTTCATTATTCTGATGAAGTCCATTCCTTTTTCATTATTCTGATGAAGTCCATTCCTACAGATGAAAGAACTCAATAAATTGTGTTTCATTACTTCTTGTATGATTTACTGGGTCAGAGTTTTGACTGTGAAAACGTAACTTATTTGATTGATTATTGGTTATACTTGACATTACCATGGTTTGGATTTTTTTTGTCATTATGATTTTACCACAGTCAGATAGCTGCCATGGATCTATGTAGGTCAAGCTGCGTATGCCATAAATATGTAGGTGTATTCAGATGATTTACAGATAGACAACTGAAGTTCCCCATTTGAAAGGTGTTCAGATTAATAAGGATTTAATTAAATCATTAAGATAGCTGTTGTGGTAAGATGTGGGCGTAAATTGTGTTGTAGAGCTATGTATGGCACGTAATCTCGTTTAGGGTGATTTGGACATGTAAGTGTTTAAATTTGGGGAGCTGAGGAATCATTTCTGAAGTGAGAATATCCTTGACAAATACTGACACTCCTCTTTAATTGCCAGTAGGTCTGAGGACATGCTAGCCCCTAGACACATGAACAAAGGAAGTGCTTTCATTGCATTGAAACCATGCTTGTCTTTGTAACTACACACATGTACTAAAGTTACAGGAAAGCCTTAAGTGTGAGCACTTTTGTTAAGACTCCTGACATGGAATACTGCCACCTTAATGCATTCTGATTTAGACATTACTTCTTTGGAATGTCCAGTAGATGGGCTCTGCCTAAACAGTATTGTAGGGGGCAACAATGACATTGTAAGAGAGGTGCAGAGCGTCCCTGACAAAGAAGGAAGACTTGACAGTTGTCATATCCCAAGCTGGCACATACAGGATCCCATAGAATGACACCATTTATATAATCAATTATTAAAGCCAATTACATTTACTTTGAATTTCAGCATTGTTCTATCCAAGGCCATGGTCTTTCCTGTCTTGAGAATGTATATAAGTCATATCCTTTGCCCTGTTCTTAAAGTCATTCATTGCTTCGTGCATATTTGTCAGGGTGGAGTAATCTAAGAGCCAGTGTCATATTCTTGATCCTTATTCTGGAAGGAGAGCTAACCATCACGCTCGTTTTATCCAGTCTGTCGAAGATGGTGTCTATATGCCTGCCAATATATTTTCCTATTACTAAAACATTACTGTGGATGAATACAGGCTCATTAAGCCTGAAGGGCTTGGACTCTGTACCTTTGTAACTATTAGAAGTGTGTCCATTGGTTATGGACATGTGGGGTGAAGGTAGGTGTGTTGTGTGAACAAATGGATGACTTTTATTAGTCTTTAATCTAGGAGGCTTAAACAGTGTTCTCTTAATAACTTTAGCATAAGACGGTGTATTGGAGGTGATGTCCTTCAAGGATGCATCTGCAGTCTTAACATATGGGTTGTCCTGCCTCAGGCAGCCCTTCGGTCGGCCGGATTCCAAAGTCTGGGTCTGGCCTCGGCTGATGTCGCACTTTCCCCGACGTCAGAGCTTCTGGGGTATAAAGGCATCAGCCAACGCCATTTTCCTCAGTCATTCTTGCCGCGCGGTGCCCGAAGCAGAAGCTGTTCGCAAGTGCCGGTCGGTCAGATCCAGAGATTTCAGCTACCGAAGACTTCGAAAAAAGCTAAGTACCCGTTGGGGACTCTTTCTTGCCTCAGCCGATGTCAGACAAAGTAAATAATTGTTTAACTTGTGGGAAACAAATACCTCATAAGGATTTCCATTCTTACTGCCTTCCTTGCTTAGGCCCAGACCACGACGTATCAACTTGTTTAGCCTGTGCCTCCTTCAACCGACGGACTCTTAGACGTCGGTTGGAGTTTGCAGAAGAATTTTTCGGAACCGCTTTTGCATATAAAATGCCGTCGGAGACTCCGACTACGCATATGGCCAAAAAACGCAGGGAAAAGGACCGACACTCGCGGCCAGCGGTTTCGGCTGAAACCACGGTTAGGCCTACCGTGAGTGTCTCGGTTTCGGCTGAAACCGAGTCCACGGTTCTTACTACGACCGAAACCATACCTCCGACAACCGAGGCCAGAGAGGCCCCGGCTGAGTCGGCTTCAGAAATCCCTACCGAAGCTAGCACTCAAGAATTGTCCGACACCATTCCATTGGACATTTCTACACCTGTACGTGGGGAAGCTAGGCCCCCAGCTTCTATGTCTATTAAGGCTTTCTCCAGGGCTAAAGCTGCCAAACTTTCAAAAGCTTTACCTGCCAAATCTACTTCACAGAGGCCTTCCTCAAGTTCTCAGATTCTCAGTCTTGCTGAGGACCTTATATCCTTAATCAGGGGTTCCCAACCTCACCCAGACAGGGCCTCCCAACCTCCAACTGACAAAAGGCCTAGGACTGAACCCTCTGAACCTCTCTCCTCTGATTACTCCACGGATGAATCTGATTTGTCAGACCATCAGGAAGGGGCCTATTCGCCTTATGAGGATTCAGATGCAGAAGACTCTATTCCTTCGGCCTCCCCTCCTGAAGAATTTTCCTTTGGGGAGACTTTGCACTCAATGAGGGAACACTTTCAATGGCAGGGTCAGGATTTTTCTGATTCTAGAAAAAGATTAAGGACATTTTTATATTTGCCCCAGCATAGGCCCTTAGCCATACCACCAGTGCTAACTGTAATTGATGATGTGTATAATGATGTTAGTTCTGCACCTGATTCTCTTCCTCCGGCCCCTGCCAAACCTGACCGATATTACAGGGTCCCGGATTCTCACTTCCACCTCTATAAAGCCCATGCTGCAGACCCAGAAACTATTTCTCAGGGCCCAAACGGAGTTGCAGCTGCCACTGCCAAAAACCCCCTACCCTCTGAAAGAGAGTCTAGAGCATTAGAGAGATGGGTTAAAAGGTTTATACATCTGCTACTCTTTCTGCCAGGGCATTAAACTATCAATTCCATATGATACAGTACCAAGAATATTTGTTAGATCAGATGAATAAAAATCTTTCTTCTCCTGAACCTTTAGACCGTAAATCCCTTCAGGATTTGGTACACAACTCTCAGCAGGTCAGTAATCATTTCTTAAAATGTGGCTATGATGCACTGGAGGCTTCATTTAGATCAGCTATGACTGGGGCAGTAATTCGTAGGCATGCCTGGATAAAAGAGCAATCCTTGCCAGATCATGTCAAGGCTAAACTCCTAGATGCTGCAATGGAGAAACAAAGTTTATTTGGCTCCCCTGCACAGGAGATTCTAAAGAAAGTGGAAGAAAAAGCAAAATCTGTGCAAACAGTAAAGGAATTTCTGCAGGTCCAACCTCCGAGGTTCAGCAGAAACTGGCCTTCAAAGAATTGGTCCTTTCCAGACACCTCCAGAGCACAGAGGGGCAGGAATAGACGCCCTAGAGGCAGAGGTCAATCAAAGGGTGCCTACAGGGGCCGTCATTGGCAGCCTGCCAACCAGAGGAGTAGTGCCACAGCTGCAACTACAACCACTACCACAGGACAGACACAATGACTTGACTCTGATTCCGCCTACCAGGGAACAACTGGAAGCTCCCTTGGGCGGAAAGCTGGCTTTATTCTCAAAAAACTGGCATTGCATTACAAAGGACACATGGACATTGCAAACAATAGACAAAGGATACAGGTTTCACTTCCACACTTTACCAAAAAGGAGCAGAATGCCAAACCTTCCACCAGACCAGAAGCCAGAGGCTTTAAGACAAATCAACAATTTACTTCAGATGAAAGCGATAGAAAGGGTACCATGTATGGAACAAGGCCAAGAATTTTACTCCAGACTATTCTTTGTACCAAGAAAAGAAAACCAATGGAGGCCTATTCTCGACTTGTCCGCACTGAACACATATCTCATTGTGCCAAAATTCAAAATGCTGACCCTACAGCAACTTCTTCCCATGTTGGGCAAGGAGTCTTGGCTGGTGACTCTAGATCTCAAGGAGGCATACCTGCACATCCCTATCCGACCAGATTGCAGAAGACACCTCAGATTTCTTGCAGGATCAGAGCATTATCAATTCTCAGCATTACCCTTTGGCTTATCTACTGCGCCCAGAGTATTCACGAAATGCCTGGCATCAGTAATTGCTCATTGCAGACTTCAGGGAATTCAAATCTACCCATACATGGACGACTGCCTAATACAAGCGGACAACAAGACAAAATTGATAAAGGATTTGGCCTATGTCATACACCTGTTACAGGCCTTGGGATACACAGTCAACATCCAAAAGTCAAGACTAGTGCCATCCCAAAGGATAACCTTTTTGGGTGCGGATCTGGACACAATAACTCAGATGGCTTTTCTCACAGAAGAAAAACAAAAACAACTTCCAGATTACTTCATGACTTTGACAAGACAAGCTCAGCTTACTGCAAGGAAAGTCCTGCAGGCCATGGGTTAAATGGCATCCTGCATAATCTTGATCCCGCATGCCAGGCTGCATATGAGGAAATTACAATGGTACCTAAGGAATGTATGGTCTCAACACAGGCACAGTCTAGAAACCATGATACCAATCATTCCATGCCTTCAAAAGGAATTCCAGTGGTGGGCTCAGGCCTGCCAGTCCAACAGAGGGTTGCCTTTCAACAAACCAAAACCAAGGCAGACCATCACCACGGACGCCTCAGAACTAGGATGGGGAGCACACATGGAGGACAAATGTATCCAAGGCCTATGGTCTCAAGGTCAGCTAAACTTGCACATAAATCAAAAGGAGATGCTGGCAGTGAAGCATGCAATCGAGGCATTCAAACCATTCCTCCAGCAAGGACATCTGCTGATAAGGACAGACAACACCACGGTCATGTGGTACATAAACAAACAGGGAGGCACACATTCATACCCTCTATGCCGGATGGCAATGGATCTGTGGAACCTAGGCCTGAATCTCAACATCCAACTGCAGGCCAAATTCGTACCAGGAAAAGAGAATTCACTAGCAGACAGCTTAAGCAGGACTACCACGGATGCTCACGAATGGATGCTACATCCAGACATCTTCAAACTCATAACAAAGAAATGGGGAATGCCAGAGATAGATCTGTTCACCTCCCCACTCAACCACCAACTGAAGAAATTCTGCTCAAGGACATACCACCCACAAGCCTGGAGGGTGGACTCTCTCTCTTTCAGCTGGAATGCCCTAACAGTGTATGCATTTCCACCTCTCCCATTGATGTACAAGGTTCTACTGAAGATCAGGGAGGAACAGCCAAAGGTGATACTAATAGCTCCGGACTGGCCAAGAGAGCACTGGTATCCGCTACTGAGAAGCATGTCTCAGGCGAACTCATGGCCTCTACCCCTATGGCCTCTTCTTCTAACGCAGAACAATTTCAAGACCCTGCATCCAAACTTGAAAACACTGCAACTAACTGCCTGGAAAATTGCTTAAAACCAAACCAAACTGTCTTATCTCAAAGGGTCAAGGACATTATCCTGGAGGCTCGCAGACCCTCCACAAGGAAGACATACTCAGCTAAATGGAAGAGATTCCTCATTTGGAGCACATCAAAGGGCACAGATGTCACAGTGGCAAACCTAGCACACATCCTAGAATACTTAGCAGAATTGTTCCACAATGGCCTGTCCTACTCTTCCATTAAGATTCATGCTTCAGCAATTTCAACAGAATACAACATGGATCCTCCTATCTTCTCTCACCCTCTTCTCAGACAATTTTTGAGAGGGATCAAAAATGTTAAGCCTCCAAGGAGACCCCCTCTGCCCGCATGAGATCTCAATTTTGTGCTGGAAAAATTGACACTACCTCCTTTTGAACCAGCAGCATCAGCAGACTTACAGTTTTTATCTTGGAAAACTGCTTTTCTTCTGGCAATCACTTCAGCAAGAAGAGTATCCGAGTTACAGGCATTAATGGCAGTGCAGCCTTTCCTTATTTTTCACCAGGATAGAGTGTCTCTGAGAACCAATCCTACTTTCATGCCAAAGGTGGTATCCAGGGTATCCTTGAACCAAGCTATTCATTTGCCTACGTTCTTCCCTAACCCACAGAACAAAGGAGAAAACTTTTGCACACCTTGGATATACACAGACAACTACGCTACTATCTGGACAGAACTAAAACCAGCAGAAAACTGACCAACTTTTGTAGCATATGCAACTGGGGTGCAAGGAAAAGCAATTTCAAACAGACAATTTCAAAATGGATAGGAAATTGCATTCGCTTTTGCTACTCTTTTCATGGAAAGACAGCTCCTGAAAATATCAGGCCTCATTCCACAAGGGCCACAGCCACCACTACAGCTTTCCTACGAGGGGTGGCTACCAAGGACATTTTAGAAGCTGCTACTTGGAGCTCCGTGCATACATTTGCCAAGCACTACAATCTACCTTTATACTCCAGATCCCGAGCAGGCTTTGCAACTGCAGTTTTACAGGGGATCTTAACTACACCATCCTTATCTTAGTGCCTCCTCCCCCAGTTTGGCTATGGTATTCTACCCATATGTAAGGACTGCAGATGCATCCTTGAAGGACATAGTACAGTTTTGTACCTACCATAAATGTAGATGTCCGATAGGTATGCATCTGCAGTCAGGATTACCCACCCTCCTTCCCCTCTGTGGTATTCCTAGGGTGCTTACCCCTCTTTCAGCTAGCTGGGGGAATCTATTATGGTGTATTTGTTTGTTTGTATATATGTATATATATATATATATATATATTTTGCTACTGTTTGGAACATTCAACATTTATCCAAATTTAGCCTTCCTAGAGGGCACCTGGCATCTGGGGCAAGAAACACTGAGGAAAATGGTGTCGGCTGATGCCTTTATACCCCAGAAGCTCTGACGTCGGGGAAAGTGCGACATCAGCCGAGGCCAGACCCAGACTTTGGAATCCGGCCAATCGAAGGGCTGCCTGAGGCAGGACAACCCATATGTTATGACTGCAGATGCATATCTATCGGACATCTACATTTATGGTAGGTACAAAACTGTACTCTCTGTGCTTTAGGTGTATGAGTGTGATGCTTACTAAATTTGTTTTGAGATGAGAAGGTAGCACCCATGTTCAGTAAATACTTAACATCTTTTACAAACTGAATCATTGTGAGGTAACAGTACATGTTTTTGGTAAGTATGAGGCAGGTACTGCATCCTCAGAATACTTACCTTTTTCAGGCTGACTACAGACAGGGCAACTACTGACTAAGATTTCACAATGGTCAATGCAGTCCAAGGGGTATCAAAAAAAGAGAATGCCATAATATTTATTCTTGACATAAGATACAAGGGTATAATGGACTGGACTACAAATTATAACAATATAGGATGTAGGTAAAGGATACAAGAATTTTAAATGCTGGCAGTTAATCATTTATTTATTAGCTTAAGGGTATATTGCATTTTATTGGTGTCCTTTTAGCTTTATATTTTTAACCTTTGAAGAATGGCTTTTCAGAGCTAATTGCTACCATTTTAATATTTAATTGTAAATATTATACAACTTCTTGTTTTGTTAGTCTTGATTAAATGGGGGCAGTAATACCATGGGTTAGGAAATGCCTGTTGGTGCCAGGGAGTTTCCATTTCCCTCTTCTTTTTGTAAAATATTGTGCAAATCCGTAAACACAAAATAATTTTAGTCATGTTTTAGTTACTGTTGGTAAGATTGCACGGGAAATCAGTGACCTCATTCTGAGGTGAGTGAAATCCTGTGGAACCATTTTGTTACGACTATGAGCTGTAACTATACAGTATAAAGCTCATTTAGGTGTGGCATACCTTGGCTTTTACCCAGGGCTGTAGTGCACACTTACTGTACACTTTTAAAGCCAATTGTCCTGGGTATATTAACCATTTTTGACCAACTGCCACTGACTTCAGGCTATTCTTTTGCCAGCTGCCTTTTTCACCCATGCATACAGCTTCATCGTGTACATGACAGATGCCCAGTGTTTACCATGCCAGGAATATCTCCAGTTCAGGAGTTCACTATACACACATGTTCCAATCTCCATTTGTAAGGTCAAGTGCAGAATGAGGAACGATGCATCATGAGTGGGTGACGGTGAAGAAGTAGTCATCATATTACAGTTCATATGGTATTTAAGGTTTTATATCCAAATCAAATGCTAGATGACCCTCAAGTGAGACATGTAATGGTACGATAAGAGAACGACCCCATCTATTTGGTGAAAGGGCCTCAGAACCAGTTCACTGGCTGCTGCACTGACTTATTATTATGGCCAGTATTACCACTGAGGCTTGTGATGCCCCACCACATCTCCTTGTCCTCCACCTGGAAAAAGTGAGTAGGCCTAGCCTTGTCATTGTTTTTTTTCTGGGCCATCTTCTACATGTGCAGGAGATAGTAATATAACTCAGGTTGCCTGAGTTATATTGAGCACACTATCACTCTACATTAAAAGAGATGGCTTGCAGTTTGTATATTAAATAGCATCAGTGTTGAGACTGAAGCCCCATCTTGTTGGTTCTGTTTCCTAAGTGGAGCTGAAATCCAAATTCCCTGTCTGTCACAGTAGAACCATAATATAAACTAGTTATACAGCAGGAAGCAAGGAAACTGTGGCACAACAGTTAGTATTACTGCATTCAGCATAGAAGCAAACATTTCAGTCTCAGCTGGGCTGCCTTCTCTTTGGAAATTGCAGTTGCTTTTTTGTTGGATAGTCTGCTTTCCTGCCAAACCTCAAAAACATAATGACATGCTGTAGATGAATTGGTGAGCTCCAAATTTGCCTAATTGTGTGCACCATGTGTTACTTCGAGTATGTGTGTGTGTGTGTGTGTGTGTGTGTGTGTGTGTGTGTGTGTCTCTGTGCACTCTCATGCCTGTTGTGACAGACTTGCGTCCTATCCAAGACTAGTATGGCTGCCGGTCTCTGTGCACTCTCATGCCTCTTGTGACAGACTTGCGTCCTATCCAAGACTAGTATGGCTGCTGGTCTCTGTGCACTCTCATGCCTCTTGTGACAGACCTGCGTCCTATCCAAGACTAGTATGGCTGCCGGTCTCTGTGCACTCTCATGCTTCTTGTGACAGACTTGCGTCCTATCCAAGACTAGTATGGCTGCTGGTTTTATACAGAATTGAGTTACTTCTAGGGTCTTTGCTTTTCATATTACTTCAACCAAGTGCCTCTCCACCTCTTGCAGCCAAAGTCCATAATAATCTCCCCCTTACAACCTCTGCAACCTCTAAAATTAACTCCTTCCATCCAGATATCCCAAACTAATCTGCATGATACCAACCATTCCTTCTAAACTCTTGCACCCAAACTGTAACAGTTCCTCCCCCACACCTAAAAGAAGTCTCTTTTTACCTCATATTCAGAGCAAAACTCAAAATCACTTTCATCAAAAATCTGACTGCAAGTGCTTTTCTACTGAACACATAACCTCCCTCCCTCCTCACCTACATTCCTTCTGTTTTGATCCTCCACCTGATGCTCCCATCTCATATTTTACACTAAAATTAATTTGCATTTGTTTTTCTATGCTGTTAATAATATTTACATATTGTTTCAATTCTGTGTGAGATTATCTACCTTCTGTGAACATTCTATGTTTGTGAATTTGTTCTGTAAATAGTCTGCTCTGATCAAAGTAAATAAATAAAGGTTTCTCTGATGTGTGGTCACTGAGTGCCAAGATAAGCTCAAGCTCCCATATTCTATGCAGAATTCAATAAAGCAGCAGCATGTGTGGAATAATAACTGAAGTGAAGGTTCGGTGGCAGCGGTAAGGGCTAACAGTGATTTGTGCATGGAATAATAAGTGCAATGAAGGTTTGGTGGCAGCGGTAAGGGCTAACAATGATTTGTGCATGGAATAATAAGTGCAATGAAGGCTTGGTGGCAGCGGTAAGGGCTAACAGTGATTTGTGCATGGAATAATAAGTGCAATGAAGGCTCGGTGGCAGCGGTAAAGGCTAACAGTGATTTGTGCATGGAATAATAAGTGCAATGAAGGCTCGGTGGCAGCGGTAAAGGCTAACAGTGATTTTTGTCTGTAATAATAAGTGCAGTGGAATCTCGGTGGCAGCGGTAAAGGCTAACAGTGATTTTTGTCTGTAATAATAAGTGCAGTGAAATCTCGGTGGCAGCGGTAAAGGCTAACAGTGATTTGTACATGGAATAATAAGTGCAATGAAGGCTCGGTGGCAGTGATAAAGGATAACAGTGATTTGTGCATGGAATAATAAGTGCAATGAAGGCTCAATGGCAGCGGTAAGGGCTAACAATGATTTGTGTATGGAATAATAAGTGCAGTGAAGGCACAGTGGCAACGGTGCAAGGTTTAAGAGGATATATTTTAAAATCTTGCACATAACATGGTTTTGAAATTATTGATGCAAAAATAGACAATATTTGATGCCTAGAGGCGTCAGTGGGAGTTAACTGTAGATGCGCCTGGGGGCATCACTCAGATGTAATGAGTTAAGCAGGACTCTCGATATGAGAGGAAGGAGAGGGAAGGCATAGAGAAACATCTCCTTCCAAAAGAAAAGATAGGGCATCCACCTTCCATGCCAGTCAACTTGGGACTCTGGTGCAAAAAAGCGGAAGTTGTTTGTTCAGAGGGAAGGCAAAAAGGTCTACCTGAGGAGTACCCCACTGGTGGACAATGTCCAAAAACAAATCTGTGAAGCATCCACTCTTGAGCTTGTGTTACTACCTTCTCAGAAAGTCTGCCTGAATGTTTTGTTCTGAAACAATATAGACAACCTGAAGAGTCAGCTGATATTGGACAGCCAGATCCCAAACTTGACCTAGTCTCTGCAGAAGATAGGACCATGCCCCCCTTGCTTGTTGATGTATCACATCACTCTGTTATTGTCTGTGTAAATTTTGGAGGCCATGGAAGAAAAAGTGTGTAAAAGACCTGAAGAGCAAGAAGGAGAAGCTGTCACCTCCTTGGTGTCGCCATGATCTGCCCTCTGTTGCATGGGCCAAAGACACTGAAATTTAACATGCAGAAGAAGCACCCCACCCTGCATCTATGGCATCTGAAAAAAAGCTCCTGAGAGGGCACTGGGGGCTGAAAAGGAAGCCCTGGGTTGACAGAAAACTGATGAACCCACCACTGATGTTCTAGTTAGAGGCATGGAAAAAGAGGATCCAGAAAATCTAATGGATGCCAGTGTTGGAGCCATCCTGAGTTTAGGAACCACTGTAGCTTCCTCATTTGGAGTCTGGCTAGAGTCTGCATAGGACTGGTGGAAACCATGAATCCCAGAGCCCTTAGAAATACTCTTACTGTAACTGAGACTGGAGGAAGAAGGGATTGTAAAAATGCAGTTAGAGTAAGACCTTTGGGCAGTGCCACGGAAGCCAGCATAGGAATGGTCTGAAGCCTGCTTCTAAGAAAAACATGATCCTGAGAAGGAGTCTGGATGGACTTCTAGCAACTGATCATAAACCCTAGGCTTTACAAGAGGCAAATAGCATAGTGAATGTGTTGAAACCAGGTCTCTGCATATGAAGCCTGCATGAGCAGACTATCCAGATAAGGAAGGATCTGTATTCCCCTCATCCTGCAAAAAGCAATCACAGAAATTAGGCATTTGGTGAAAGACCTTGGGGCAGTAGAGAGGCCAATGGGCAAAGCATAGAACTGAAAATTCAAGAAAGAAACAGAAATGTAAATACTTCCTGAGGTGGGGATGAACAGAGATGTGAAGATAAGCATCCTCAAGGTCCAGAGAGAACAGGAAAGCCTGAGGAAGAAGAAAAGGAAATAGAGTCTGAAGGGCCAGCATCCAAAAGAAAAAGATCTTCAGAAAAGTGCTGAGCTGAGAAAGATCCAGAATGGACCTCCAGGTTACTTCCTTCCTTGGAACTAAAACCGTTCTTCAATAAAACCTGTTCCCTTTCTAAGGAGAGGGAACAGTGTGGATGGTGCTTTGAGACAAAAGGTCCGGAAAGAAAGGCAGCTTTTCTTGAGGAGGTTGGGGAATGTCCAGGAAAGGAGGAAGAGACTTCCACACCATGAAATATACTTGATGGATAATGGACAAAACTCAGCAATCCTGAATGATCCTTAACCAGTTGAGAAGAGACAGGGACAGAAGAAGAGGTAAAGGGACATGGCTTAGGATGGAGGGAAGCAAATAGTCTGACAGAGCCTGGCTTGAAAAGGAAGCCTCTGTGTAGCAGGAGTTTGAGTGGACTTAGCAGGAGGATCCTGTCTAGAACCCTTCTTACCTTTGGGAGGAGGAGAAGGCTGTCTATGAACAAAGGCAGATTTAGAGGGATCATTGCTCTGAATTTTAGGAATGGTGGAAACAAAAGTCTGCTTCAGTTCCTGCAAGGCCTTGCCCTTTTCTTGTAGGGACTTAAAAAGTTCAGCAGCTGGAGAACCAAACATATTTTTATTATCCAGGGGAGTATCCATCAATTTAGCCTTAATGTCATCAGGCAAAGGCTAGAGGTGAAGCCAAGAGCAGCACCTCAACACAAAACCAAAGGTAGGAGCTCTAGAAGCATCAGCTACATCTTAACTATGTTTAATAGAATGGCGATGCACTTGGGAAGAGGAGACCAACAAAGAGAGGGCCAAAACCTTCCTCTCAGAATCAGGAAGGTCAAAGACAAACCTGATAGGCCTGAGAAAGAATAGCTAAGACATATCTGGTCTTATGGGTCTGATAATTAATAGCCCAAAAGGCCAGGGTAGCAGCATTATACACCTTGTTACCCAAACATTCCATGGCCCTACTGTCCTTGTCAGAAGGAAGCAATTTCATAGAAGGAATTATCTTGGAAGGTTTGCCAGAAGAGACAGACACAGCAGAGGTGTCAGCAGAGAGACACTTGTAGAGAAACCTACATACATCAGGCACTTTATAAAACGTGTAAGGCTTTTTAGGGCTGGAGGTTGAGAATCAGGAGCCTAAGAAGCTGCTGAAAAAGTGTTCAACAGGGAAGCTAGGGCTGGAGAAACAGCAGTGGGCTAAGAGGACTCCCATCTAGAGGAGGTTATAATACCTCTTCTGGGTGTCAGAAACCTGAGAACAGTTCCATTTAATGAAGTCCATCATACAAGAGATAGTATCCCTCAAAGGGAGAATCTGGGCTAATGGAATTTTCCTCCACAGAACCACAGTCCAGTGGAGAAGGAATCTGAGAGGAGTACACCAAGGACTCTTCCCTTGACTCCAATTCTTATCAGAAGAGTCCTGCTTCCTAGGCCTCTTAAGTGGAGTACAAGACTGGGGGGCAGGAACATAAACTCTCTAGGAGGCTTCAAAGTCATGAGTGCTTAAATTACCTCTGTGTAAAATCCTGCAATTCACACTGAAAATCTATGGGACCAGGGGAGATGTTTAGTTTTTGGCTTCTTCTTCAGAGGGACATCAGCCCTAAAGACCTTAGGAGGTTTGGACCCTTACTAACAGTCAATCAATGTAGTGAGAATTTCCTCCCTAACAAAAATCTGTGGCACACACCTCCGTCCCCCAGATATGATCAGCTGAAGTTCCCCTGCAAACTCTGCAATGGATATCTGCATAGCCTCTGAGGATGGAGCCATGCCGACCTCCAAAGCGGTTCCAGCAGGGGACTCTGACAGATCAACCGGATGATCCTTCTGACTTTCACCAGCCTTGAGAGAAATGTCCAAGGGAGCAGTACAACAGCCAAATCTGACCTAACTTTTTTGGTCTTCTTCTTGACAGACCGCTGACCCTAAGGATGGGACATTTCCACCATAGCACCCTGAACAAACAATTTTAATTGTTGGTTCTCCGGGTAGATAGACAGGAAGAAGAGACAACTATTAAGAGTCTTAGGGACAAATGCCTGGCAAACTGAGCACGTGCTATGATTGTGAGAAGCACCCGAGCAAAAAAAGACACTGTTCATGACAGTCCTTATGGGGAATTTGTCTCCCACCTTAACATTTTCCTTTTCTGGATGACATGTAACCTCACAACCAAAAGAAAAAAGAGGTAAGAAGAAAACTCCATTGGGGCATGTATTTAAAAACTGCTTGGTGACCAGCACAAACAAAGGAGCATTCAGACCAACAATCGAAGATGGCATTTTGACTGGCAGTAAAGAAGTTTTGAGTTATGTACGTCGGTACATCACCTTTATGCCCTACGCTGTGAGCAGAGAGCATATGTGTGAAGTTGAAGTATGAAGTACTTAAAACCCTAAGGCTTTGGTATACTGGCTGGATGTTGGTCTACCCCTGGCAAAGGATCCCTTCAGTGAAGAATACTGCAACAGCGATATGGAAGACCATCTAAGGGACACATACCTTCACATCCTTATTGCACAATACCATAGAAAGTACCTTCACTTTGTAGTAGCAGGCATAAAGTACCAATTATGTGCTTAACCAGTTGGTCTCTCTACTACTGCAAGAGTTTTCACCAAATGCTTAGCTCCAGTGATAGGCTCACTGCCGAACCCTAGTGGTTCACATTTACCCTTACTTGGATGACTCTCTCAATTAGGGTAAATCTACAGAATTGACTGGAAATGCTTTACAGGTCACAGTGGACTTTTTCCAGAAGGTATGTCTCACCCTAAAACTCCGCAAGTTTCAAACTCTTCCACAGACAAACAATCTCTTTCTGTGGACCCTCATAAAGTCTGTGCAGCAAAAAGCCTTCTTTACACAGGAAAAAAAAATCTTTCCTGGCAGCTGTGTGATCAGCTTCCTGCCAAAGCAACAAATCTCAGCAAGAGAGTTTCCCAGGATCACCAAGAGCCACCTGTACGCAGGCGATGCATCATTACAGGTAGGTTCTGAGCAAGAACTTCAACACAGGATAGGGGAATGGAATTCAAAACCGAAGGCACATGCCTGAGACAGGTGGTAGGATACACACTGTGGGACACACAAAGAAATGAGAACATAAGAGCAGAAACAAAAGTTGGTCCAATTGCAGAAAAGGTCAAGGACAAGAGGTTATGGTAGTTCAGACATTTGCAGAATAAAAAGATTTAGAACAGCCAGGAAGAATGCAAGAGGGAGTGAGGGCATCCAGCAAGTTGGTGGATGGACTATGTGAGAGAAGATCTGTGACAGTCGGACATGAGTGTCAAAGAAGGTTGGAGAGTGGCATTGAATAGGGAGAGATGGCAACAGTTGACATGACACTCTGACCCCAGGTAGAAAATAGGAAAAATTGGGTTCATGATGATGATGATGATGAGAGGGTCTTGGGGTACATCACTTCTTGCATACTCATGATGGGTCTATTTCAGAAGACTGACAAACCAAAAGACTGAATCCCAAAATGCTGAAAACTCAAAATACTGAAGGATGGAATTTGTCCCTTTTCCACTGTTGCGCAGTCTTGGTGTTGGTATATATAATTAGCAGGGGGGTGTGAAGAGCATAGCCCCCCACATGAGGGGGTGCAGGGGGGCTTGCCCCCTGCATTAAACATGTTTTCAGTATTTTGGGATTGAGTATTTTGGTCTTTCAGTATTTTGGGATTCAGTCTTCTGATTTGTCAGTCTTCTGAAGCAGACCCCCTCATGATCCTCCCTAGCAAACTATGCATGAGAAAGTGACAGTGATTCCAAAATAATCATAGTAACAACATTCTTTGCCCTGGAAAGACTCCTGCCTCTCCTTCCATGTCTGAAAAAGGTTTGCTATGGTGGAAAAACACATTTTACAGACTCCAGGAGCAACCATTTATGTGCTAGAGGCAGACAAGACTATCACAACACATAGCTCAGACATAGCCTGGGGGACTTACCTGGAGACCATTAAGGTGCTGGGCATCTGGACCTCGGATCAGAAGAAGCTACCTATCATTCAGAAAGAGATATTAGCTGCCTACCTGGCTATGAAAGCCTTTCAACAGAGTCTAACACCAAGAATTTTACAGATTTGGACACACAACACCACAGTCGTGATAAAAAAAGCAAACAAGGGGACACCCTTTCCTACCTCTTTTTGCAGTCTCTCTATGAAGATTTGACTGTTGGCACAAGATCTGAAACCGACTCTTACAGCATCCTATTCTGGGACAGAACAATACCCTGACAAACTCCTTAAGCAGGGATCTTCTGGACCCCAACAAATGGTTGCTGAAGAGGGAGACTTTCCTGGACTTCCCTCAGTATATTTTTTTGCCTGTCACCAAGACAGACAATTTCAGAGGTTCTGCTCCAGGACCCAGCAGGCATGGGCATGGAAAACAGATGCATTCTCATTCAAATGGACTAATCTGTTTCTGTATGTCTTTCCACCCTTACCCCTGATTCCCATGGTACTCATAAAGGTCAGGACAGACAGGCCAAGCATGATTCTCCTTGCCCCATACTGGCCATAACAGCACTGGTTTTCCCTCCTTTTGACTATAAATGAAAGAAGATTCCACCCTCTCCTACAGGAGATAGAGCTTCTCAGTCAGGCCACGGGATCAGTATTCCATCCTCACTCAAATTGACAGCCTAGAAGATTGTGTTTTAACAAAAAACATTAACTACCTCAATGAGGCACTAACCGTCCTTAAGGAGGCAAGGAGATCCACCACCAGAAAGTCATAACTAGCCAAATGGCAGAAATTCTCCATCTGGTGCCCTAGCAAGAACACAGACCCTCCTCAGGCAAACATTAGTTCATTCCTGCAGTAGCTCTCAGGCCTGTTCATCCAGGGCCTTTTTATTCTTGCATTAAAGTGCACGACTCTGCCGTCTCAGCTTGCCTACCCCCATTCCCTTTCCATTTATTCTCTCCCCCAGCTGAAGCAATTTCTGAAAGGAGTCATTCACTTGAGATCAGCCAGAATGAACCTAGGTCCTATATGGGATCTCAGTTCCATGCTAGAAAAACTCTCCCTGCCTCCATTTCAACCAGCAACGTCTGCACCTGCTAAAATGCTCACTTGGAAGACCACTTTACTAATTGCCATCACTGCAGCTTGGAGAGTCTGTGAGCTACAAGCCCTTATGTGCAAAGAGCCTTTCAGCCTTTCATAGGGATTGTGTAACCCTTAGAACTAACCCATCTTTCATACCCATTGTGGTATCAAAACTGTCTCTAAACCAGGCTCAGTGCTTGGTGTTTTTCTTTCCAAACCCCCAGCACAAATTAGAGCAAATCTTTCATTCTCTGGATGTACATAGACAAATCAGGCACTACTTAGGACAAAAGCCTCAAATAGAGTAGAGCAACTGTTGGTGGCTTTTGCAGAGGGGAAAGAGGGCAAACCTGTCTCCAAACAAACTATATCCAAATTAATAGCCAGTTGCATTAAGTTCTATTACATTCACCATGAAAAACTCTTCTCGGTCATGTCAAAGCCCATTGTACCAGGCATAGGGAGGCTACCACTGCTTTCCTCAAAGGACTTCCTACACAGGCCAACCTAGAATCTGCCAGCTGGAACTCAGTGCATACCTTTACAAAACACCACCATTTAGGCATTGCCTCAAGGGCTAGATCATGGTTTGCTAATGCTATCCTGCAAAACCTTATTTTCTAAGGGTCAATATATTCTCCTCCCACCTCTCCACTAGTTTTGGGAGCCCTGCCAAGAGCCACTACTGTCATACTTACTACAAAGAACGTAGTGCAGTTGTGTCACAGTTACCACAGTTGTAGATTTTTGAGTAGATCAGTGTTGCAGTACCAGCTCCCACCCTTCAACCCCTCTGTCTGTTGTCCCTTTCTTTTCGTTGTTGTTGGGTGCAAGGAAGGGAGGATACTCCTGCATATAGACCCTTTATCATCTCCCCTCCTTACTACCCTTGCTAACTCAAACATCTGGGGAGGTTGTGCTGTCTTCAGGCATCAGGCTGCTTGTACAATGCCTAGAAAGAACTGTAGATGGCACAGACAGATGACCTTCTCATACTCTGGCATCCAGGTGTCAGTCCTCATATGTCCATAAGCTAGAGGTGATGTAAAGACTCTGGAAATTGGTTGGTCATGGACTTCTGCATGGCAGAAAGACCCAAAAATGAGTACTGCAACATTGATCTACTCAAACATCTACAAACTGTACATTATTTGATGTTTAGCAATCTGTTATGTTTCCTTTTGTGATCACTAGTGATTTTGTATTAGGGATTTTTGATGTATTGTGTGGTCAACAGCATTTTTGATAAATTGCATGTGAACAAAACTAGTATTTCTGACTTTAATCATGTACATAAAATGCACACCCATTTACAGATTTTATTTTATATTGAATACAGAGCTTATATTTTAAATTTTAAGTGCAGCTACTCTTGTACTTCCATTTATATCTTTTGATATTGTTAAAGTGATGCCGTAGCACTGATACAAATGTAGCACAGTGTTGTCAATATGTAGATGTCTGATGTTACATTTTACATTGTGTATGTCTGCTGCTAAAACATTTATAAAATGCAGCAATCACTTTAAGTCACTTAAGCGATTTTACGTGTGGAAATGCATGCAGGATGCTAGCTTAATTGTGTTTATTTTTTCTTTTTACAGAGGAATGTTACCTGCAGAAGCAGAGATGCATTTTCTAGAGAATGCCAAAAAACTGTCTATGTATGGAGTAGACCTACACCATGCAAAGGTATGTAATGTAGGTGTGTTTGTGCCTAAGTATATCAGGTTACCAAAATGGTACCCAAGTACATCAGATTACCAAAATGGTACCCAAGTACATCAGATTACCAACAATGGTAGCCAAGTACAAGTCACCAAAAGTGGTGCCCAAGTACATCAGTTTACCAAAATGGTACCCAAGTACATCAGATTACCAACAATGGTAGCCAAGTACATCAGATTACCAAAAATAGTATCCAAGTACAAGTCACCAAAAGTGGTGTCCAAGTACATCAGTTTACCAAAAGAAAAGATAATGTGAGTGTTACTTTGAATGAGACTGTCCCAGACTAACGCTGCAGTGTCGGCAGTTCTGTCACGTCTGTGTTTTAGGTATGTGATGATAGCAGCTTTAATGATGATATGGTAAATAATTGCATAATGAAATAGTAATTAAAATGAAGTAATTTTGTGATAGAGTGACTTCTGGTATGTCCTAGTATGAGATTATAATTGGCTTGACATTTAGATAATCATGTTCTACACAGGAGATGTTGGGCCTAGTGGAAACCTTTTTAAATAGAAGTTCTTGCAATGAAACAGTTTGTCTCATTGACCTGAAAGGTATAGCACTCTCTTTAACTCTTTTCTTCACATTTTTAGGATTCAGAAGGAGTTGAAATTATGCTAGGTGTTTGTGCAAGCGGTTTGCTAATATATCGTGACAGACTTCGAATAAACCGGTTTGCTTGGCCCAAAGTCCTAAAAATCTCTTACAAAAGGAACAATTTCTATATTAAAATCCGGCCAGGAGAGGTATGGAAAATGTAATGTTATGTATATTTTTACATGCAAGTGTAAATTTTAAAGAAATGTCATTAAATATTAAATGCAAAATGTAGACTGTATTTACTATGTAGCTGTGCTTTGCATTCTCTGTATTAATGATGAGACAATACAGTGAACGTTGTAGCTTGTGTATCTGTCACGAACAGTTCTGTTATGTATTAGTATGAAATTTAATCTGTATGCTCTAGAAAATAAACATATTGGTCTGCAAAAGCTATACAGTAAAGCTTTTTAAAAGTCACAGACAGAAGGCTGAATAACATTTTTCTTCTGTTGCTGAAATATGAGGTTCATACTTCTAAGTTCACTATACACAAACTGCTTCTCCTAAGAAGTACGGCAGTTGGTGCAGAGGAATAAGGAGCTGTTTTTGTGGTCCACTAGCCGAGGGTTTTATTCCCTTAACTTCCACTGCCTAATTGCATGACTATGAGTGTGTCTCTTAAACAGATGGTGCTCCTGGTCCAAATTTGTAAAAAGTCCATGGAGCTCAGTGTTCTCCTCCAGTCAACAAATACAGAAGAAGCAAACTGAGCAAACCTCCCAAATGTCCAAATTTTTGCAGAATGTCCAGATTTTTGCATCACTTTTTGGGCTGTTCCTCATAAAAATTATGATTTTCTGGCAAATCAGTGGGATGATATTCAGGACTGAAGTCACTAAATAAT
>NC_056732.1:11048806-11053806 GCF_019279795.1 Protopterus annectens | reverse complement strand
TGTTCCTACAATCTCAACTCCAGATCATACACTAAATCCTATATCAGCCTGATTTCTGCCCAAGTCTATCTTCTCTCCCCTACGAGACTTCTCTGAAGCTCAACCTAAGACCTACTAAAAATCCATAAACCCAAATCCAAATCCAGTACAAGGTGCAACTTGTATAGCTACCATCCCTCTATTGCATGGAACAAACTCCCACTAGAAATAACGTCCCTGAATCACCCCAAACAATTTAAGCTAGCAACCAAAGACCACTTTAAAAACACCGGTCCTGCCATTGTACTCACCCTCCCCGATTATTACCTACCTTTATAGTACAATCAAACTAACTTACTAAAACTTATCATTAACTATTTCATCCTAGGCTTCCTATGCAACTTCCAAAGCTTCTTCTATACTCTGCTCCCTGAAATTCTTTTGTAACCTTTTAAGTTTCTGCGGCTCTGCATACAAAACCTTATATTTACTCAACTCTATTTTTAAACCAAAACATACAACTTATTCTACTTTTTTAACAGTCTCCTTTTTGTTATAGTACTGTTTTATCTGTCAGCAATATACACATATGTAGCTTATGTATTTTAACTACCAAAATCCTCTACTGCTATTTTTATTGAAATGTATCTGTATTTCTATTTTTATTGCGTTGTATATCTTTGGGGTGTTTCTCCCCAGGCCTCTGCTGAAAAAGGGCAATAGCTCAGCCGGACAGTCCCAGTCAACAAATGTAAAATAAAATAAATAAAACAAATAAGTTATGTGTGATCATATTAATATGCACACATAGATTGTATCGGGTAGTGGGTATGTTAATACACTCCTAAGTTGTATGATCATATTGATACCCACCACACACACAGACACACACACACACACACACACACACACACACACACACACACACACAGATTGTTATCAGGTGGTGGGTATGTTAATACACTCCTAAGTTGTGTGATCATATTGATACCCACCACACACACACACACACACACACACACACACACACACACACACACACACACAGATTGTTATCAGGTGGTGGGTATGTTAATACACTCCTAAGTTGTGTGATCATATTGATACCCCCCACACACACACACACACACACACATATAGATTGTTTCGGGTGGTGGGTATGATAATACACTCCTAAGTTGTGTGATCATATTAATATGCACACATAGACTGTATCGGGTAGTGGGTATGTTAATACACTCCTAAGTTGTGTGATCATATTGATACCCCCCCCCCACACACACACATAGATTGTATCGGGTGGTGGGTATGTTAATACACTCCTAAGTTGTGTGATCATATTGATACCCCCCCCCCCACACACACACACACACACACACACACACAGTTTGTATCAGGTGGTGGGTATGTTAATACACTCCTAAGTTGTGTGATCATATTGATACCCCCCCCCCCACACACACACACACACACACACACATAGATTGTATCGGGTGGTGGGTATGTTAATACACTCCTAAGTTGTGTGATCATATTGATACCCCCCCCACACACACACACACACACACACACACACAGATTGTATCAGGTGGTGGGTATGTTAATACACTCCTAAGTTGTGTGATCATATTGATACCCCCCCCCCCCACACACACACACACACAGATTGTATCAGGTGGTGGGTATGTTAATACACTCCTAAGTTGTGTGATCATATTGATACCCACACACAGACAGCATTTATTTGAGATGATTATGAAGGCTAACAGGGTAACCTATAGATTGGCAAAATTAATGTCTGTATGAATTTTGTAGCGACCAGGATAATCAGGGAGCAAAAACTTTCAGTGAGAAAGCAATGCTACCCTGAATGAATATGAATGCCTAGCACAAGAGTAAACATGAGCTTCTGGGAGGGCTGTTATCCCTGCCAGCATGTCATGTTAGTGCATGTGCCTACAATACCTAATGTATGCACCCTTCATCTCCCTGTACCAAATGTACAATGCTCACACAACTGCTGAGGTACAGCTCAGCAAAATAATAACATTGTGTAACATGCATTACAAAGGCATCTCATATACAAGCCAACATGCCCAGAAGGTCCACAAAAGCAGCCTACCCTGAAGTTCTGTGAGGGCAGCCTACCCTGAAGTTCTGTGAAGGCAGCCTACTCTGAAGTTCTGTGAGAGCAGCCTACCCTGATGGTCTGTGAAAGAGAAATTTTCAATTATAGTCTCAGGAAACAGCATGAAATAATAATAGTTCTGTGAGGGCAGCCTACCCTGAAGTTCTGTGAAGGCAGCCTACTCTGAAGTTCTGTGAGAGCAGCCTACCCTGATGGTCTGTGAAAGAGAAATTTTTAATTACAGTCTCAGAAAACAGCATGAAATAATAATAGTTCTGTGAGAGCAGCCTACCATGATGGTATGTGAGGGCAGCCTACCCTGAAGTTCTGTGAGAGCAGCCTACCCTGATGGTCTGTGAGGGCAGCCTACCCTGAAGTTCTGTGAGAGCAGCCTACCCTGAAGTTCTATGAGAGCAGCCTACCCTGATGGTCTGTGAGGGCAGCCTACCCTGATGTTCTGCGAGGGCAGCCTACCCTGATGGTCTGTGAGGGCAGTCTTCCCTGAAGGTCCACGATGGCTGTGTAGTAGTAAGTGTACAGACAGAGGCAGTACTGAACAGGGAAAGCATAACTGCAGCAGGGACACGGGACTGTTACAGCTGCAGTCAGGTAATAGCATGTTTGATTTTACCACTATGAATGTACATATGTACACATGTAATGAATGTACATATGTACACATGTAATGAATGTACATATGTACACATGTAATGAATGTACATATGTACACATGTAATGAATGTACATATGTACACATGTAAGAATTGCCAATAGGATGAGATGTTTGCTTCATGTTTTCTTGCTTGTATGTAAAGAGAAAAGTTCAATTATAGTCTCAGGAAACAGCATGAAATAATAATAGATGTGATGTATACGTCTGCAGTAAGTGTGTGTGTGTTTTATATACATCTCTCTCTCTCTCTCTCTATATATATATATATATATATATATATATATATATATATCTTTAGCTCCCGGACAGTTTGCCGAATGGCTATTTCTCCGAAACTGAAACTGCCGGGCATACTTACACGAAAGTGCTTTTTGCCGAAAAAGCACTTCCATGCAAGTATGCTAAAAGATAAAGGAAATTGTGTGGGAATGGCTGTTGCTGAGATCGTAGTACAGTGGAGATAAGGGAATATTCCCTTTTCCCCACTGTAATGCGATCTCGGAGTGAGAATTTAAAGGTAGGGGGGTGGGGGGTGGGGGGTGCAGGGGCACTTGCCCCCCTGCGTAACCATTAGTTTTGTGTTTTTATGTGTTTGTTTTTGGGTTTTTTTAGTATTTCTTAGGGACTTTAGCGAAAGTGCTTTTTCAGCAAAAAGCACATCCGCTAAAGTGGATTCGGTGATTTGGTTTCGGACAATTGAACTTTTGTTAGTCATACTAGACTCATATATATATATATATATATATATATATGTGTGTGTGTGTGTACATATGCACATACACACATATAAATATACTCACTTTCATCAAGACACCCATAGATTGACGTTCCAAACAACTGCAGATGTGGACAGCACTAATATCAACATGCTACCTCATATGCACTGAGAAACCTTAGAGCAGCAAAAAGTATAAAATAAAACAAACAAGAAAAAAAGCATTATTTTTTGTAGGGGGGCTTCCCCCCTGCACCCCCAACACTTCTTATTCTTCTTTCGGCTGCTCCCATCAGGGGTCGCCACAGCAAATCAACTGTTTCCATTTCTTCCTGTCCTCTGCATCTTGCTCTGTCATACCAATCACCTGCATATCCTCTCTCACCACATCCATAAACCTTATCTTAGGCCGTCCTCTTTTCCTGTTATCTGGCAGCTTTATCCTTAGCATCTTTTTCACAATATACTCTGCATCCCTCTTCAGCACATGCCCAAACCAACGTAATCTTGCCTCTCTGGCTTTGTCTCCAAACCTTCCAACCTGGGCTGACCCTCTAATACACTTATTCCTAATCCTGTCCATCCTCGTCACACCCAGTGCAAATATTAACATCTTCAACTCTGCTACGTCAAGCTCTGACTCCTGCCTTTTTGTCAATGCCACTGTCTCCAACCCATATAACATAGCTGGTCACACTACCCTCTTGTAGACCTTCCCTTGCACTCTTACTGGTACTCGTCTGTCACAAATCACTCCTGACACTGTTCTCCACCCACTCCATCCTGCCTGTACTCTCTTCTTCACCCCTCTTACACACTCACCATTACTCTGAACTGTTGATCCCAAGTATTTAAACTCATCCACCTTCGCCACCTCTACTCCCTGCATCCTCACCATTCCTCTATCCTCCCTCTCATTCACACACATATATTCCATCTTAGTCCTGCTGACCTTCATTCCTCTTCTCTCTAGAGCATGTCTCCACCTCTCCAGGGTCTCCTCCACCTGTTCCCTACTCTCACTACAGATCACAATGTCATCTGCCAAACATCAGAGTCCACGGGGATGCCTGTCTGATCTCGTCTGTCAACCTGTCCATCACCATTACAAATAAGAAAGGGCTCAGAGCTGAACCTTGATGTAATCCCACCTCCACCTTAAACGTATCCGTCACTCCCACCGCAGACCTCACCACTGTCACACTACCCTCGTACATATCCTGTACCACTCTTACATACTTCTCTGACACTCCTGACTTCCTCATACAATACCACAACTCCTCTCTAGGCACCCTGTCATATGCTTTCTCTAAATCCACAAAGACACAATGCAACTCCTTCTGACATTCTCTGTACTTCTCCTTCAACACTCTCAAAGCAAACATTGCATCTGTAGTGCTCTTTCCTGGCATGACACCATACTGCTGATCACTAATCATCACCTCCCTTCTTAACCTAGCTTCCACTACTCTTTCCCATAACTTCATGCTGTGACTGATCAATTT
>NC_056732.1:11006306-11043806 GCF_019279795.1 Protopterus annectens | reverse complement strand
TTGTTGTCTGTCTGTCCTCCGTATACGACTTTCTTCTTTTTCTCCCTCTGCTCAAAGACTGGGCTTCTTTTCTGCTTCTTATTTCTCTTATTTTCAGTGGACGTAATGGAAAACCCATACCTCTCGCGCCATCCTTCGGTATAGCTCCCATGTGATTGCCATCCGTTGCCAGTGGATTATTAGCAGTAGATGTAGAACTCGGTTTAGTTTCTATATTCACTATGTCCCTTGTTGGTTCCATTTGTGAATATGTACTATCAGTTCTCTCCCCTTCATTATGTGTAGATACTTGCTTATTACGTATTCTACCATCATTCACAGGTTCATAGACCGTTTTGGTCCTGGTTCATTGCATATATTTACTGCCCTGTTCTTCCTTGGCAGATGATTGCTGTTCCTTGTTAAATTCCCTAGACCAAGTGAAGACATCACCTTTTTTGAAATCCAGAAAATCTCGTTTAATTTTCTAGCTTTCATTTGTTCCAACTTACTGTCATACAATGTTATTTTATAGTACAGTTCTTCAACTTTGGATGAGCAGTCTTGATTTTCAGAGTATTATTCCAAGGATAATTGTAGTTCCTCAACTTGCTTATTTAAGTCAGTTTCTCCTGGTGAAAAATGTTCTATCAAAAGCTTCATGTAGTTACGGCTGTGTTCTAAGTTCATACTTTGCCACTTTTTCAAAAGTTCAGGTTGCGAATTACCATATGTTGGCATCAAAAGGACTCTTAGGCCCCTCGGTACTATATGAAAATGCAAACAGGCTTCCAAGTGCTGCCGCTGTCATTGCAGCCTTTTTAATTCATATAGACTGTCTTCTAACTTTCTCAGTTCCTTGTAAAACATTTTCATATCTATCAGTTGCACAATATCGGAATCTATTAATTCTTCTTGCAACCCATCATTAGTTAAGTCTGGTTTCAACAAAGGATTGTTGTTCACATTGAGGGACAGTCTATTCAACTTACTGTGTATTGTAGCTTGCCCCAATTAACACGACCAATTGTCAAAACATCATTCGTATTTCTCTGTTCCTCTGTAGCTTTTTCTTTTCTCCCTTCTGCCATGGCTCTTACTTCCTGGTAACAAATCTGTATAAAACCAAACACAAAAATCCAGAATCCAAGTAGGAGTGTGCTGTAATATAATATACAAAAGCTAACCAACAGCACGTAAAATACAGCCAGACTGGATAAAAACTCCAAGGACCAATGATCAAAGGATGCACTTCATCTCCAGCAAATGCGAAAAATCCTTTTCAGCACTATAAAGTGCCTAACATTTGTTTCACATAAAGTCAATCCACAGGAAACCAACAGATAATAAAACACTTTGTCTCATTTATTTAGGCAGAGGCTCAAACTAAAAACGACTGTACAACAAACAAACATAATGGATAAGCGCTTTCAAGTTAGTACATCAACCCTTCATCAGATCCATATAATAAAAAAGCGCCAAAAACTTTTTAAAAGACTCTGTTTTTTTTTTTACTGTTCGATATTTTACACTTTCAATCCTCTGGTCTTTGTTGATCAGAGGTTCATTGTTGTGAAATTTCTATCCTTTGAAGTTGACCAATATATTATATATGGGTCTAGTTCTGTTCAATGAAAACACGTTTTTTCAAAAAACAGAAGTACGAACCCTTTTCAGTGAAAGTGCACTTAACCGAAAGTGCGCTTTTACAAAGTACACTTTCGCGAACACCGGTTACATAAAAAAAATAAAAGCAAACACTGGACCACTGAAGCACAGTACAGCGGGGATAAGGAAATATACCCATTTCCCCACTGCAGTGCAGTCTTGGAGTTAATATATATAAGTAGCAGATGGGAGGCCCCCTGCAAAACCATGTTTGCAGTGTTTTTTTTTTTTATGTCCCGTTTGGTGAACCAGTGTTCACAAAAGTGCACTGTTAGTTAAGTGCACTTTTGCTGAAATGAGTTTGTACTTCTGTTTTTCAAAAACAAGTGTTTTCATTGAACAGAAATAGACCCATATGTATATATGCGTGTATATATATATATATATATATATATATATATATATATATATATATATACATATACATATATATATATATATATAGTAGTATAGTAGGGTGTATATTAAAACACCAAACGTTCAAAATTTCGAGTGTTCTAATATCGACCCGCTGAACATATCGAAGAAACGGAAAACCAAAATTTTTCCTAGGGAAAGAATTTGGCTGTCCGTTTCTGTTGCTTCAGTATTTTCAGCGCTGTGCTGGAAAGTTACAGGTCGGGTTCAGGTAAGTGTGAGATTGTGTGGACGTGAGGGTTAGGGTGGGTTAGATGAGTTAGGGTTAGGGCGCTGGTGAGCTGACTGTGCGATAGTGACGGACCTTAGGGTTAGGGTTAAGGTGAGTGGATAGTTAGGGGTGTATGTATAGTTTAGTGTAGGGTTAGGTGTAAGGGTTTAGGTGTATGTGTGTGGATTGCTGTTTGTTTGATGTGCTTGTGTTGTGTGTATGTGTTTTGGAACAGCAAATTTTTTTCCCTAGAAAAAAATTCGCTATTCTGACTGTTCGAAGTTTTCAATTTTTGATTGATAGGGTTTGGTATTATAGACCCTATATATATATATATATATATATATATATATATATATATATATATATATATATACACACACACACACACACACACACACAAAATCTATACACATGTCCACACACACATATAGATAGATACTGTTTGACATGTTGCAGTTGGAGTGTCATTTTCTGATTGCTGCTTATGTCGACTTACACTGCTGTAATGTAGTCAGTGGAAAATTCTGTCACTGCAGTGGGGATTGGTCTTTTGTTGCAGTTGTAGAATTGTGGAGTTAGTATATGCAAGTAGGGGATGTGGGTGAAAACCCTCACAATGGGGTGCTTGGTGGTAAAGCTTCCATGTAAATACAGATTTGTTTATATTTATTACAGGAGGCATTAAAGGTTCTTGTTAGTGTTTTTTTACTTTTACCGTCTCTACCGGCTCTCTTTCCCGTGCATATCAACAGGATCATGTGAGATTGGCTGAAGACCTAATCTCAGGTTACATCCAGATATTCTTCCCCTGAGTCCTCCCTGGGTAAAACAGTAAGGGACATCCCTCCAGAAGAACTTTCTTTCTGACCCCTTTGAGTTGGATGATGATTCTGACTAGGAGGACTCTACCTTTGAAAAAGGTGTTTCCATTTCCTCTTTTGGGGATTCAGGCTCACAGGAGAACCTTGCATCTGCCTCCCCTCCTGAGAATATTTCCTTTATAGAAACTCTGCACACCTTGAGGGAGCACTTCCAGTGTGAAGCACAACACCACCCTCAATCAAAGAAAAGGATTAGGGAATTTCTTAACCTCCCTGAGCACAAACCTCTTGCCATACTTCCTGCTTTAGAGGTGGTAGATGATGTATTCCAGGGCTCCTCTTAAAAATCAGGCTCTGTGCCCCTGGAAAGCCTGACAGGTTTTATATGGTTCTGGATTCACACAAAAACATATTTTCAAGAACCCTGTGGCAGACCCTGAGGTTGTGACCCCTGGCCCTACAGGAGCCAAAGCTAACTCTTCCAAAAACCCTTTGCCCACAGGTAAAGAAAGCAGGGCCTTAGACAAATTTGGCAAAGAGTTTTACACATTTCCTACTCTCTCTATGAGGGCCTTGAATTCCCAGTTTCACATGGTTAAATACCAAGGAACTATTCTGGATCAGATGAAGCAGAAACTGATGGGCACAGAAAAGAAGAGTCCCTCTAAAGAGTTATTAGACCTTTGTAATTCCTGCTCTCATGTAGCAAAATGCTCCCTTCACTGTGGCTATGATGATGTGGAAGCTTCCAGTAGGGGCTGCAGCTACAGGCTCTGGTCATCAGAGGACATGCTTGGCTGAGGGAGCAGTTCCTTCAAGAGCATGTCAGATCTAAACTCCTGGATTCCCCTTTAGACAAGGTCTTTCTCTTTGGCCCCAAGGCTGAGGCTGTACTCAAGAAAATGGAGGATAAAGGCAAGTCCATAAAGACTGTTATGGACTTTCTTCAAGTCCGACCAACACATTTTTACAGAAACTGCCCTACTAAGCATTTGTCCTTTCCTTCCTAGTCTAAGGCTGGGCAAAGAAAACCACGTAGGGAAAGGAGCCAATGACAGCAGCAAAGGCCCAGGCAATGGCATTCTGAAACAAGTGGGAGTGGGAAGCACTGAGCAGCCTATTTGTCCATTTTGGTGTGGTTTCAGCCAGAAACTAGTAGTCCATTGGCCGTTTTGGGCCAGTTCCTAGCTCTTTTCAGCCCCCTGCTATAAAACACGCTAAACGCGCGTTAGCGCGATTTAGCGCGGAGTTGCTACAGGAGCACACAAGAGCAGTGGCGGTTAATCAAGGTTAAACTATTCGGGCTACCTAAAGTCCACTCTTCAAATTTTCCTTTAAAATAGCCTTCCTTTAACTGTACTGCCGATCAAACCAGCGTATCCTATATCTAGAAAGTTCAGCTCTACTTGAATCCTAAGTAGACTATTCTCTATCTGTAAAGCCTAGCACTTGCTCCTACAGTATTTTTTTTTGATATAGCACTTTTATTATACATAGCACCCACCAGCCTAAACCCCCTTTTTCGATCACCCACATCCCCGGAGTCTTTTTAAAGTTTTTGTCTATTCCTTCTAGCATGTCGAGGGATCAGTTGCTAGTGTCCTCTCCTGCTCAGCTGGTGAATCTGGGAATATTGAGGCAATGTTACAATTGCCTCATGTACACAGACAACCCTCTCCTCCTCCCACAAAACACAAATACATGCGAGAGATGCAACTATACAGCCAAACTGGAGGCTGAGCTCTCTCAACATAGGACTGGCAAGACCAGACAGGAGGAGAAGGTAACCACACACACCACAAACCCAGTCTCACATAGTACTATCAAAACCTCAAATCATACACATAAATACACAAAGACATATTTGGAGGCTCTGATCAAAAATCTACCAAAACAGCAGAGGCCACCAAAGCAGACACCCAAACAACTGCCATCTCAGGACACAACACATGCAACACATATACCACATAGTCAGTGTGCCAAACAGTCACAGCCCCTAAGGCCAAACACAATGCCAGACACACTCGTCATTGGTGACTCCATAGTCAGACACACTGACATCCTGCTCACCAGATTGAACAAGGAAAAGGTCACAGTAAGCTGCCTGTCGGGTGCTAGAATCCGCCACATAACGCAAGCACTCAGGTCTCTCAACAGCAGGTACAAGTACGACTCTGTCATTGTCCACGCTGGTGTGAACGACCTGAGACGTACCTCCCTGGACTACATGAAAAGAGACATAGAGGAGCTCTCTGATTATGTAACCCAGGCAGGTATGACCCTGACCCTGAGCAGTATCCTACCTTCACCAAGAATGATGCCACAATATAGTGACAAGATGATCAGCTTTAACAATTGGCTTAAACTCTGGTGTCATTCAAAGGGGATCCAGTGTCTGTCTGCCTGGGATGACATGCTGGACAAGCCACGCTGCTTTGCAAGGGATGGCTTGCACCTGTCACCCCTGGGCTTCCGGATATTGGCAAAGGCTCTTGCCACCCCCATAGTGCCTTTTTTAGGCAAGGCTCAAATTCTAAACCTACCACCCTAGAACAAAACAAAGGAAAAAAACTAAGGGTAATGCTGCTCAATGCCAGAAGTCTCAACCTCAAGATGCACGCACTTGAGGCCCTTCTCAGTATGGAGAACATCGATGTCTGTGCTGTGACTGAAACCTGGTTCAAGGCTCCTGAGAGCACCCCGGCACTATCAGGTTTTACCTCATATCATGCGTTCCGGCCCCAAAATCCGGACACCACCAAGAAAGGAGGGAGGTGTCCATATTCATCAAGGACACCCACACCTCAAGGTTGGTGGCAACGCATGATGCATCGGAGACCATCCAGGTGCAATTAACCATAGGCAAGACTGCTCTGCAATTTGTAGCATGTTACAGGCCACCCTCTCAAACTCAGGAACCTCACATAGCTTTCCTGAAAACACTGGAGGGGATAAATGTATCTCCAAACACCATCATACTAGGTGACTTCAACTACCCGAATATAGACTGGGATCACTACTCAAGCCCCAACACTCTAGCCCAAAGGTTCCTTGAGTTCATAAACTCAAATGCCATGGAACAACTAGTCACCATCCCCACAAGAGGAGAAAACATACTAGATCTCATCATCACGAACATGGGGTCACAATGTTCAACACTGGAAGTATACCCCTCACTGGTGAGATCAGATCATAAGCTAATCTCACTGGAAGTCCACATCCCGCCCCCACCTGAGATAAAAAAGACCACAGTGAAGAACTTCTCAAAAGCCGACTTCACACTTTTAAAGACTAGTGTGGTCTCTTTCAAGGCCCCTGAGCCTGCAGAAACCAGTACTAAAGCCGCTGAATCACTTACAAATGCCTTCTACCAGCACCTACAGGACTGCATGGATCAGGCAATCCCAAACAAAACAAAAACTCTTTGTACCAAAGGCAAGCGTCCAGTCTGGTGGACTCCAGCCATAAACAAGCTCTACAACAAAAGGAGGAAGCTACTACAAGATAGAGCAAAATCCTTAAAAGGGAAGACACCTTTGATCATTATAAGCAAAAAACTAAGATCTCTCATAAAATCATCCAAGGCAAATTTTGAGAGAAAAGTCGCTAAGGACTCAAAAGACAATCATAAGGCCTTCTTTAGCTATGTTAGAAACCTGGGAGGAAACTCCCAGATATGCTCAGAATTAGTTCAAAATGATGTAAAAATCACTGAACCTACAGACATTGCCAACATACTGGCCGACAGGTTCAGTGCAAACTTCTCCCCCCCAAAAGGAGAGATATCTATACCAGAGGATTGTAGCCCCCCAAACATCTCTAACGCTCAGGTGAGAACTGCTCTCTCCAAGGCGAAAAACACGGCATCCATGGGACCAGATGGTGTCCCCGGTTGTGTGCTCCACGAACTCAATGAGGAATTAAACCCGCAGTTAGGACAGCTGTTTAATCTTAGCCTCACCTCAGGATACGTACCCAAGGAGTGCGTACGGCAACTGTGGTCCCACTTCACAAAGGCGGTGCCTCCACTGACCCTGGAAATTACCGTCCCATCAGCTTGACAAGCCTGATCTGCAAAGCTATGGAGAGGATCATAATGGAACTCATAAATAAAGACATAGGGGACTTGCAGACTTTGGATCCAACCCAGTTTGGATTTGTCAAAGGCAGATCATGCCTTTTAAACTTGGTTGACTTTTTCGAAACAGTCACCAAGGCCATTGATGAGGGAAAGGCAGTCCACACAGCCTACCTCGACCTGGCAAAGGCTTTCGACACAATACCCCACTCAGGTATCATTGAAAAACTCATCGGCTTAAATGTAAACCCATACGTCACAAGATGGGTTGCAAACTGGCTAAGTGACAGAACCCACAGGGTCAGAGTTGCTGGCGCCATGTCAGACTCAAAGCCTGTCACAAGTGGTGTCCCACAGGGCTCAATCCTGGGCCCACTCTTGTTCGGCATCTACTTTTCAGAAGTACAAGCAAACACAGGAGGGTTATGGCTGACTAAGTTTGCAGATGACTGCAAACTGGGTGCCATAGTCGAAAACACACCTGACAGAGATATCCTTCAGAAGGGTCTCATAGAGACGGATAACTGGTGCCAGAGCCATAGCCTAAAGTTAAACGCCAAAAAATGCATAGTCATACCCTTCGGGAAAAACAAGGTTACCCCCAGCTACCATATAGGTGGCAACCCACTAAGCACAGAAGAGGTTATCAGGGATCTGGGGACCCAGGTTGACAGTAACCTTTCGTTTGACACTCACATTGCCAAAGTAGTTAGGAAGACCTTCTACATTGCCCACCTGATCATGAAGGGATTTACATCTAGATCAAGGGAGGTCATCGTCCCCCTGTACTCGTCACTAATCAGACCAATGATTGAGTACAATGCCCCATTCGGAATGTATCTGACCCGACACCTGCAGCAACTGGAAAGGCCCCAAAAGTTCCTCACCAAAAGGATAAAGGGTCTCAAAAATATGTCTTATGCTGCCCGACTGAAGGAACTCCAGCTCTATTCAGTCGCTTACCGTCTGCTCAGAGGTGACCTTTGCCTGACATACAAGGCCATGTCCAACCCGGAATTGATGAACATGCTTCATCTCAAAAAATCTAGATCCCTCAGAACTACAAAGGCGGGAGACTTAAACCTTGACACGGTTATTAATAGAATGTGCTGGAGGGACAGATTCATCACCCAGAGACTCCCTATGCTGTGGAACAAAATCCCGGTACATGTGAGGCAGAGCACCTCGCTGGCCTTGTTCAAGAGAAATCTTGACCAATGGATGGGAGATCGCAGAGATACCCCAGGGATTACCTCAGTGTCACTGCTAGACAGAGGCACAACAAAAAAATGGGCATAGTATCCCTCAAAATAAAGGGGTGGCGAAAGCCACAAAACTCTGGGCTAGGCTTATAAATGCCCTTGGGCAGATAGCCTAGTATGAACCTATGAACCTATAATTAGGCTGTGGGGTTCTAAACTATGGGCCTCTGACAGGGATCAACCGTCACTCACCCATGGTACTCCCTACTCACTCCTCTCCCAATCCCCTCTCCAAATCCCACCCCCAGGCTAAGGGAGAGACTATCACTAGTCCACAAAAACTGGGCTCTCATTACTACTGACCAGTGGGTGCTAAATATTATGTGAAAGGGTTGCAAACTCAAATTCAAGCAACCATTGAAACCCTCAGGCTTCCCAGATAGTCTGCCAAACCTAAAAACAGAAGCATTGACCCACATAGAGTTGATATGCACTCAGGGCTCAGTGGAACTGGTACCAGAACACTTAAAAGAAAGAGAATTTTACTCCACACTCTTCCTGGTGACCAGAAAAGAAGGCACATGGCAGCCATTACTGGACCTGTCAAGACTCAACCAATTCCTGTAGGTTCCAAAATACAAGATGCTAACCCTTCAAAAATGTATGCCCATGATCTCTCCAAATGCTTTCATGGTTACCCTGGACCTAAAAGATGCATACCTGCATATTTCCATAGAGGAATCAAACAGAAACTTCTTACACTACAGAGTAGGTACCAGGCACTATCAGTTCTGTGCTCTGCCCTTTGGCTTGTCCTGCTGCTCCTGGAGTCTTCACAAAATGCCTAGCTCCACTGATAGCCTTCTGGAAGTTATGCGGTACATAAACAAGTGGGGGGACTCACACTCTTACCCACTTTGCCACCTAGCAAGGGATGTTTGGGAAACAGCACACACCCTAGGATGTAGACAGCCAACTAACAGATCACCTCTGTAGAAGTCTGTCAAACCCCCTCCACATCGGGAAGTATTTCTTAGTGTAGCCAAAAAAGGGATGGTGTGTCACTGATAGACCTTTTCGCCATCAAGAAAAATGCTTATTTAAAAAATGTTTTGCTCCAGGGTAAAAATGAAGTCTGCCTGGAAGACAGATGCCTTCTCTTCACTTGGATAGGCCTCTTTCCCTATGCCTTCCCTCCAATACCTCTGCTACCAAGGGTATTGCTAAAGATAAGGGAAGAGGGGCCAGGAATAATACTAATAGCCCCAGATTGGCCCAGGCAGCACTGGTACCCTCTGCTATTCGGCCTAACAAGCACAGAACCTTGACAGCTGCCACAGAGAAGGGACCTACTGACACAGGACAAGGGCAAAATTGTACACCCCAACCTGCAGACCCTCAAATTGTCAGCACGGAGGATACCTTAACTTCATGAAAGGATCCTCTCCTCAACAAGCAGCTCCAGGATATTCTACAAGAGGCCAAAAGACCTAGCAGAAGGAAGTCTTACTCTGCCAAATGGAAATGATTCTCCCTCATCTAGCCAAGATTTCTGTCATTCTGGCCTACTTGGCCAGCCTTTTTGACAAAGGTCTCTCTTAACTCATCCATAAAAATCCACACTTCAGCTATCTTAGCCTACACACCTGCTCAGCCTCCCGTCTTTTCTCACCCCCTCATGAAACAGTTTCTGAGAGGGATAGTTCACATGAGGCCACCCAGAAAGCCTGTGGTCCTACCCTGGGACTTCAGTTATGTGTTGGAAAAACTTACCCTTCTACCGTTTGAACCAGCTGCTGCTTGTGAGTTGAAATTTTGACCTCTTAGACTGCCCTCTTGTTAGCTCTCACCTTTGCTAGAAGAGTTTCTGAGCTTTGAGCCCTCATATCTATAAAACTTTTTCTCATCTTTCACACAGACAGAGTTTCACTCAGGACTAACCCCTCCTTTATGGCTAAGGTGATGACAGAAACTTCCTTAAATCAAGCTATACATTTGTCTACTTTCTTCACCACCCTCAGACCAAGGAGTTAAAGGATACGCCATTCCTTGGATGTATCTAGGCAGCTCCATTACTACCAAAACACAAATGACTTGTCCACAGTCCACAAAACAGAAAAACATCATCACACTTTGGGTGTATAAAATATAAAATGATTTATTGGGTAATTGTAGAGTTAAGCGCTTTCATCCCTAGGATGTTTGGGACTTCTTTAGAACTGAATTTCACTGGATGTACAGTCATTTAAATAACTATCTACACATGTATAATTGCTGTTTTCTACCTTAAAGCTATAATTAACTAAAAAATTACTTTTTATTAAATTAATCTTTTATACACAGTTAAAATTCCACAAATAAACACTGTAAAAGTAATCAAATCTCTGCCACTCTTCTTTTTAATTCAGTAGTTATTGAAATTGTATCATGGAGACCAGGTGCGTTTGATGCATCCATTACTAGCTGAAACACCATTTCCTTGTGTAATAAACTGTTTTTCCAGTTACCTTCATATTTCATATACTCAACTTTTTCTAATATTGAAAACTTAAATTTTGTAACTTTTTGACAACCTAACAAACGTATAGCTGACACACTCTATCTTTTTGTTAATACTATATATATATATATGGGTTCATATGAATCCATCGACAGCGAAACAGCAATAGCGAAAACACCAACAGTTCAAAAGCACGACACCGCATACACTCCACACCAGTACAACAACAATTAACAAACAAAACAAATCCCCACTCCAAAGCCCACACACACCACACTAGCAAACCAAAATACTAACAAACCAACACTAAACCTTACATACACAACTATCGACAACCCTAACCCAAACCCTAACCCTAAGGTCCGTCACTATCGCACACTCACCTAACCCGCGCCCTAACCCTAACTCACTTAACCCACCCCTAACCCAAAACCTATCACTACTACACACATACCTAACCCGAGCCCTAACCCTAACTCACTTAACCCACCCCTATCCCCACAGACCGACAACATCGCACACTTACCTTACTCGCACCCTAACGTCCGTCACTACCGCATAAATACACATCCTTTCCCCATTTCGATGTTCTCAGCGTCGGTGTTTTCCTCCGTCGGTCTTCTCGCTGTCGATCTTTTGCCATCGATGTTTTGAACTGTCGATGGATTCATATGAACCCATATATATATATATATATATATATATATATATATATATATATATTTATATATATATGTTGATAAATTCTGTTATTTAGGGTATTAGCACTCTTTCCCGCCCGCACCTTTTGCCAAATAAACCACCTTATCTCTTTCACATTTGTATCTGCCTGGTAGTCTCCATTTGTTAATAATATCCAAAACTCCCCCTCTCTGTTCAATGGTCAGTATATGTACACCGCCTACACCTACCATATCTAAGTATATGATAAATGGAATGACTGTCTTTTTAAAACTGGTTTCTTCAAGATCTTTTTAATGTTCATATTTTTATATGTAAAACAAGAAACCTTGAAAAAAATAAAAAAATGTTGTGATTCAATGCTTTTTAGTATGTTCCAGTTTTTGTACACATTGTTCCAAGTGTCACCCACATCTACCGAGTAATGCAAAACCATATCATTACAAAAACTATTATTAACAGTATGTGCCACTTTATCTGAATGATTGTTACCCAGTTGATGTAAACCAGATTTAATAATGGGTTCATAACGATCAGTTCTCTGTTACAATTTGGTTAAATCACTCGTCCTACAAACCCTCAGGATATCCCTCAAGGAAACCCTTGAAAATGTCATCTTTTGATGTGAGCCTGAATATCCTGATAAACTGGCCCCTAACCAATCCCCTCTTTTGATATATGGGGTGACCATCCCCCTCTTTTGATATATGAGGTGACCACTAGTAAAATGAAGAAAATAATTGGTAAATATAGATTTTCTATATGCAGAAAGTGTCTAGTTTACCTTGTTTGTCCTTATAATATTAAAGTCTAAGTAATGTATGTTTTCCTTACTAGTACTAAAGGTGAATTTTAAAAAAGGAGTAGTGTTTTCCAGTTCATTAATCAAGTCCACTATTTGTGTATAATTACCTTTCCCTATTGAAAAATGTCATCTAGGTTCCAGGGGTATATGTGACATGTCTTTTGTAGACCTATCTTAACTAATTTTTCCATTTCCCACCAGTACAAAACTATACTAACAAAAATGGGGACAGAAGCGGCCCCATTGCTACTCCTTGTAACTCCTTAAAATAGTCACCTTCAAAAAAGATGAAATTGTCATGCAAAACAATATTCATAAATTCCCCCTAAAGTCCGAACTTCATCTGTTGTTAATACATGACATTCATTAATAACATCATTAAACATGCAAGTCACTCATCATGACGGATACCCGTAAGGAAGTTTTTGATGTCCAGAGTCACCAAGAGGCTATCATCATCCACTTCCAGGTCACTAAGCTTATCAATAAAGTGCCATAAATCTTTCAAAATATATTTGGAATTCAAAAATAAGTTATTTAACTTCATGTCAACATATTTTTGCTATAAGTTCTGTAACTGATCCCCTAGCTGACACAATGGAATGGAGTGCTGGTTCATTAACATTCAAATGGATCTTGGGAATTCCAAAAATCTTTCCTATAATGAGGTTATCCACTCTCAAAAAAATGGGCCACCTGAAGTGTGAGAAAGGTTTTTGTGGAGCATGAACAAGGCTTTGCTGTTTTAGTTTTAAAGTATATGTAAAGTATATGTGACAGTCTTTAAATGAGGTGCAGCTCCATTAATACCTAGAACCAAGACTATCAGAAAATCAGACCAAAGTTTTGTGGGCTTTGCCACAATCTCTGAGGGGAAAACAATTTCTAAGCAAGTCCGTTTTAAATGGGTCATCCACTGTATTTCCCTCTGTTACAGCCATCATGGTGAGAAAATCCCTGATGCTGTGAGGACACATTCCACGAGATACCTCTGGTGCTTTACTTAAAGGGGTGCCCACGAAAGATATTTTGGAGGTTGCAACTTGGTCTTCAGTGCATACCTTTGCCAAACATTACTACTTTTCAGCCTTCTCCAAGTCGAGAACAGGATTTGCCACTGCCATCTTTCAGGTCATCTTTGCCTCTCCTTAATCTTCCATCCTCCCTTCCTTTCAGCTATGGGAATCTGCAACAGTAAAACAAGATGAACATAGTACAGTTGTGTACACTTGCCATAAACGTAGGTGTTCGAGTTTATTCACTATTACAGGGTAGGCTGGGCCAATTTCCTTCTTAGTGAGGTTAACCCTCTTTATAAGTTTCCTTTTCCTGGGCTTCAGTGTTCCAGACCCTTGATCTCAGGGTCCCTCTGTGGGGCTACCTCTAGTGGCAAGAAAAGTATAGGTCATGGCACCGGCCAACACCCCTTCATGGCACCGGCCAACACCCCTTACACCCAAACATAATAACATCAGATAAGGCGTCCGCCAGCTCCTGGAAGAGGGACATTTTTCTCTGGTAGTCGGGCTGGCCAAGGGCTTCCATGGTGGGAAATCTCAAAGGTTAGGACTGCAATACTGAATATGCTCGAACATTTGCATGTATTGTAAGTATACACAACTGTACTTTCAGCATACAGTAAAAGTTTAACTAACTGTGTGACATGCCTTTGATGAGTAAAAGGTCCTCACTGTGTTTACCATAAGGTAACTGAGAAAGCTGGAGTCAGCTGTTCCACATGTTGTTGTTTTACTAGTTAGGCTGACTGTTCTTGTGGGTGTGGGGTGTCTATAACATACTATATATATAGACACACACAGACAAAATGCTAGTGATAATTTTTTTTTTCTACAGGAAAACTGTAATTTGTAAAGTTTTCATAAATATGTTTATTCAGCCCAAAAACAAAATAACATATGTCTGGTCAGCATAATAGCAATATAAGGTGAACATGCTTCACTTCTACAAAATAAAACATTCTTTACTTATTCTAGGTTAAGCAAACGTTTCTACAGCACCTTGTTGCAGTAATGCATATTCTTTGAAATGCAATCATCCTCTTTTAAACCTGCAGAGGGAGAACAGGCTTAGTTTTGTAATAGAGCTTTTCTATCTAGCAAATATTTTCTAAATTGATAACAATCTTTTAAGTTACAAACTTCTGTTTTAAGTTAGAAGAACCAGTTCTTGAAGTCAGTAGTGACAATGCAAAAAGTGGTTTTAAAAAAATTGCAGGACATTTTTCAGCAAGTTTTGCAGTATTTGTGATCTTAACAATGAGTAATGCAGAAACTGAGTTTTCTGTTTTCCCTGCTCTTTAATGCAAGAGCCCCAGAGTCTTAAGTGTCACAGTGTCTCATGTCACAGTCTTACAAAGAAAGCCACTGGTGATATATTTATATAAGCCCTGAGACACGCACACATACATACACACACACACACACACACACACACACACACACACACACACACACACACACACACATATACACATGTATACGCACGCGCAAACACACACACACACACACACACACATACATATACACACACACACACACACACACATACATATACACACACTCATACACTACACTCACATACATATACAAATGCATACACTACACTCACATACATATACACACACACACACACACACACACACACACATATACACATGCATGTGCACATACACACACACACACACACATACACATGCATGTGCACATACATACACACACAAACACACACACTCACTCTGCACTCACATGTACACACACACGCATTCACTACACTCACATACATATACACACATGCATACACACACGGCATGCACACAAACACACACACACACACACATATACACATGCATGTGCACATATATACACACACACACACACACACACACACTGCACTCACATACATATACACACACCCATACACTACACTCACATACATATACATACAGACACCAGCCATGCACACACACACATAAATACACATGTATACGCGTGCACACACACACACACACACACATGCATGTGCACATACACACACACACACACACACACACACACACACACTGCACTCACATATATATACACACATACATACACTACACTCACATACACACACACACACACACACACACACACACACACACACACACACAACATTGAGATTGCAGGGTTTTGTTTGTTTAGCATCCCTGAACCAGAACCATACTTGAATAGTTTCACAGTGCCTGCTGTCAGCCACATTGTTTCTGTGTGACAGTAAACAGTACTGTGAATGTATCAAATCTCCAAATGTCTGGGTGAATTTCTGATTCTGTTACGTAGTGCATATTGAATCAGTTTTCTATTGCTTGGGAGCTTCTTTACAACAGTGACTAGTAACCAAGGATCACTTCAAATAAAGTAGGATGCATGACAGCCTTGTCTTTACAGGTGTACTTTCCCATTTATACTTACTATGTAAATCACAGCAGCGTATGCAATGATTATTTCAGAAACTGAAGGAATGGGATAGGATGTGAAGACTTACAGCCTCCTTCATTTGCATATACAGTATTATGACATATGCAACCATTCTACTGGAATTGCAGCCAAATCACTTTTCACTTGCTAGATTGAAGCAACACGTTTCATTGTTTCAGAATCTGGATCCAGGTCCAATCCTCACAAACTTTGCAGGCATTCACTGTAAACCAGAAGAAAGATGGAAGTTGGTGCGGGGGGCTAAGGCAGGGAGCCGTAGTTCCTCTGGTGCAGGGTTTGATTCCCTCTCCTCCTATTTGCCTGTGTGATGTTGAGTAAGTCAGTTGACATTGCTTCTGGAAAAGGACTGTGTCCAGTAGGCCTACCTGGTTAACACATTGATATTATTTGTACAGTGGGGTTGGCATAATAGTTAGGGTATTTATCTTATAGATACAAGGTACATGGTTTGATTCTGCCCTCTGGTTATTGCTTAGGAAAACCATTGTCTACAGAATGATAGCCTAGTACTTACTGTCACACATGGACTGCTTCATAGTATTTGCCCACCGTTATGCTAACGGCCCCATTCCTTCCACTGAACTGAATGGGCACACTTTTTCCACTTTCTGTCCCAAGTAGTGTGGTAGAACTGTTCTCTGGATCATTGTACCACACTATTCAGATGCCTACAATATTTCTGGGTGAGACGACATGGCTAATTAGCATTAACCATCCCCCTGAATTGATACCCTTGCATGCAGCTTCACCAACGAAACCACTGTCCACTCGTCAGGTCAAGTCCTTCCTACCTCCATAGTAGTACAGTGGTCTCTGAATCACTCAGGCACAGCAATGTCTGAAAACCTGCAGAATGTAATTTTTTGCAGTGTGTTAAGCCTTTCTGAATCACATTGTTTGTGCGTTATTGTAATTGCCTCTGTTGAGACATAAATAAATATATTGCATTAACATTACAAAGATTCTGTGCAAATAAGTAATCCTGCCTTCCACTTAATTTGGCAGTAGTACCTATCGGATTACTTGAAGATTTATGTTTGCACTTATAATGAAACGTGTGTTACATGGCATAATTGTTAAGACCTATAAAATATATAAAAGATAAAGACTAAATTCATAATGGCTATAATGTTTAGTCCTGTTGTTCCACTGTACTTAATGCCTGTATTTATATTTTATTTTATTTGCTATTTGTTAACCAGAAAAGGGGGATGTTCATCTGACCTTATTCAATCAAGCCTCGACTTGAGGCAGTAAAATTACACAAGACATTACATGTATTGATTTACAGAATAAATACAGATATACATAATAGTTCATATACCTAATAATCCATTTACATTTTTATGAAATCATTGAGAGTGGTAACTATCTGAAATGTCAGGACCCCCTACAGCAAGTTCTGAAATACTGAGACTAAATGGCCAAAAAATGGACTTGCACATACCAAGTCTGAGACAACCAATTTTCAAAATATTTTCTTTTCTCTGAGGTATGGCAATCTGGGAGTTGGTAAATCTACACTCACTTGCGTGCACACACACACACACACACACATATATATATATATATATATATATATATATATATATATATATATATATAGGTATATGTAGCAGTTCAAAAGATGGTGCTTGCCCCTCCCCCATATCAGGGAGTGCATTGGAGTTTGTTTCCCCAGAAGAAAACAAGTTTAAAGGAGTGCAGCAGTGATCAGTATTCACCGTTCTCCTGCATTTTCAGTTTTTTCCTTTGTCTGCACCAACATTATGAGTGACAACATTTCAATAGGAAGCCAGTGACAGCAGCTTCAGAAGAAATGCAGCAAACCTAACAGATTAAGATACGCATACAAACGGTGTAGCTAAAGTGAAACGGTAGTGAATGATTGCATGATGTTGACAAATTATACATTAGATTGCGTTTGATGCCTTTAGGTTTGCATTGCAATTTGTGTCTGTGGAAGTCTTACCTTGTTTAAGTCTTTGTTACAATCACAGCTATGTAAAGGTTTCAGCTGTAACATATGCATAAGTCTTTGTTACAATCACAGCTATGTAAAGATTTCAGCTGTAACATATGCATAAGTCTTTGTTACAATCACAGCTATGTAAAGGTTTCAGCTGTAACATATGCATAAGTCTTTGTTACAATCACAGCTATGTAAAGGTTTCAGCTGTAACGTATGCATAAGTCTTTGTTACAATCACAGCTATGTAAAGGTTTCAGCTGTAACATATGCATAAGTCTTTGTTACAATCATAGCTACTGTAAAGTTTTCAGCTGTAACATATGCATAAGTCTTTGTTACAATCACAGCTACTGTAAAGATTTCAGCTGTAACACATGCATAAGTCTTTGTTACAATCACAGCTATGTAAAGGTTTCAGCTGTAACATATGCATAAGTCTTTGTTACAATCACAGCTATGTAAAGGTTTCAGCTGTAACATATGCATAAGTCTTTGTTACAATCATAGCTACTGTAAAGTTTTCAGCTGTAACATATGCATAAGTCTTTGTTACAATCACAGCTATGTAAAGGTTTCAGCTGTAACATATGCATAAGTCTTTGTTACAATCACAGCTATGTAAAGGTTTCAGCTGTAACTTATGCATAAGTCTTTGTTACACTCATAGCTACTGTAAAGTTTTCAGCTGTAACATATGCATAAGTCTTTGTTACAATCACAGCTATGTAAAGGTTTCAGCTGTAACACATGCATAAGTCTTTGTTACAATCACAGCTATGTAAAGATTTCAGCTGTAACATATGCATAAGTCTTTGTTACAATCACAGCTATGTAAAGGTTTCAGCTGTAACATATGCATAAGTCTTTGTTACAATCACAGCTATGTAAAGATTTCAGCTGTAACATATGCATGTCTTTGTTACAATCACAGCTATGTAAAGATTTCAGCTGTAACATATGCATAAGTCTTTGTTACAATCACAGCTATGTAAAGGTTTCAGCTGTAACATATGCATAAGTCTTTGTTACAATCATAGCTACTGTAAAGTTTTCAGCTGTAACATATGCATAAGTCTTTGTTACAATCACAGCTATGTAAAGGTTTCAGCTGTAACATATGCATAAGTCTTTGTTACAATCACAGCTACTGTAAAGGTTTCAGCTGTAACACATGCATAAGTCTTTGTTACAATCACAGCTATGTAAAGGTTTCAGCTGTAACATATGCATAAGTCTTTGTTACAATCACAGCTATGTAAAGGTTTCAGCTGTAACATATGCATAAGTCTTTGTTACAATCATAGCTACTGTAAAGTTTTCAGCTGTCACATATGCATAAGTCTTTGTTACAATCACAGCTATGTAAAGGTTTCAGCTGTAACATATGCATAAGTCTTTGTTACAATCACAGCTATGTAAAGATTTCAGCTGTAACATATGCATAAGTCTTTGTTACAATCACAGCTATGTAAAGGTTTCAGCTGTAACATATGCATAAGTCTTTGTTACAATCACAGCTATGTAAAGGTTTCAGCTGTAACATATGCATAAGTCTTTGTCACAATCATAGCTACTGTAAAGTTTTCAGCTGTAACATATGCATAAGTCTTTGTTACAATCACAGCTATGTAAAGATTTCAGCAGTTGCACCTGCGTAAGTCTTTGTTACAATCATAGCTACTGTAAAGTTTTCAGCTGTAATGTACAGAACAAAATAATATGCCAAGTCAGTCAAGTTTTGTTTCTCTGGACAGCTGAGTAAGAGGGTTTAGCCCTTGTGGTTTTGAATTAGTGCTGGTCAGGATATAACTTAAAAATGGATAGAAAAATATTGGAGGAGAAAAGCCTGTATGTAAGGTAAGAGAATTTATGCAAGTTTTATTTCTCTTTCAAAGTGGTACATGAAGCCATCCACCAGGAATTTATGAGATGGACATAGAAGGAGTAAAAAAATAGGAAAGAAAAGGTCGGTAGAAGGAGGAAGCCTGACCTGTGAAGGGACACAAGACGTAACACAGCAATAGTGAATATGGACATTTTATTAATGCCTTGAAAGGCGTCAGTCTTATACAATAAAGAAGTGGTAATATGAAACACTACATGCCTGATTAACTGGAATGTATGATGACTAAAGAGCACCCCCTTCAGGCTAGGTCTGGTATGACAGCTGCTGACCGAGTGAAACATCATATTGTTCTAAGCCATGCAGGCATGGGTAACATATGTCCACTGGAGAATCTAAGACACTGTGCAGATCTGTAAAAGGCACACTTGTGATGTAGAGTTCATCTCTAACCCAATTCGAGTGCAACTTGGATAACTGGATGAAGAACCAGAACTTCATCCCTGGTTTGGCACCCATATCTCTTATAAACAAAGGCAAGTATAAGTGGTTCATCTCCCAACCCCCTGCTTACACTTATCAAGGGTACCAGAACTTGTCAGAGATTTGGGATGAATGGATAGGCTAAAAATGCCACAGTGGTCATTACTCTAGTGTGCATCTGTGAAACCATGACCTTATGAACTCGTACTGATGCATATGGATAAAAGTAAGCCAAATGTAAGGGAGCTTGAATTCCAAAAGAGTGCCATAAAAGCTAGACAGTGTAGTAAAGTGGTTCTGGATGGTAGCTGAGCTGAACATCTTGCAAGCCAGGCATAAACAAGCAGCCAGCTTATTTACAGCTTCTTGTAAGAGATAAGCCAGGCATAAACAAGCAGCCAGCTTATTTACAGGTTTGTGTAAGTGATAGGTTAGTATGTCCCTACCAAATAATATTTGAAATAAAATATCTTTCAGTTCTTGAGGAAAGTATTGCTGCAGCCCGCATAACATCTGAGGCTGATGATTATATTTTCCTAGTAGTCATTTGAATATACTTTGAAATATTATCTTGACCTGAGATTGTGCCAAGTTATTTCACCTGGAATGGAACCTGTAGGTTTGGTGATGCTGATAACATCAACTTGACTGGGAAACTGTCAGGTCACCAAAGATAGTTGAATGCAAAATGACTGTAATACGTTCACCAAAACTGCATTTCTTGACAGTGGAGATTGCTATATATGGATAGTGTGTATAATGGTGTATCTGATATAGGGATAACATGTGTAATGGTGTATCTGCTATATGGATAATATGTATAATGCTATATCTGCTATATGGATAATGTGTATGATGGTGTATCTGCTATATGGATAATGTGTATGATGGTTATCTGCTATATGGATAGCGTGTATAATGGTGTATCTGCTATATGGATAACATGTATAATGGTGTATCTGCTATATGGATAACATGTATAATGGTGTATCTGCTATATGGATAAATGTGTATGATGGTGTATCTGCTGTATGGCTAAAGTGTGTAATGGTGTATCTGCTATATGGATAGCATGTATAATGGTGTATCTGCTGTATGGATAACATGTATAATGGTGTATCTGCTATATGGATAATGTGTATAAAGGTGCATCTGCTATATGGATAATATGTATAATGGTGTATCTGCTATATGGATAACATGTATAATGGTGTGTCTGCTATATGGATAACGTGTATAATGGTGTATCTGCTATATGGATAACGTGTATGATGGTGTATCTAATATATGGATAATATGTGTAATGGTGTAGCTGCTATATGGATAACGTGTATGATGGTGTATCTGCTATATGGACAATGTGTATGATGGTGTATCTGCTATATAGATAACGTGTATAATGGTGTATCTGCTATATGGATAACATGTATAATGATGCATCTGCTATATGGATAATGTGTATAATGGTGTATCTGCTATATGGATAATGTGTATAATGGTATATCTGCTATATGGATAACGTGTATGATGGTGTATCTGCTATATGGATAATGTGTATAATGGTGTATCTGCTATATGGATAATGTGTATAATGGTGTATCTGCTATATGGATAACGTGTATGATGGTGTATCTGCTATATGGATAACATGTATAATGGTGTATCTGCTATGTGGATAATGCGTATAATGGTGTATCTGCTCTAACTAGTCTTTTTTTTTTTTCAAAACAGGTGCTCTAACTAGTCTTGAAACCATGTTTGTCTGACAGCATGGGAACTTGATTCATGTAGTGAGAAAAAAGGTGTCATATCACAGTCTTAACGTCTGTAACAAGTATGCTTAGGAATGCAGCCAGGCTGTAGTTGCATGTATCATCACAATGCCTACCCTTATGTACAAAGACAACTATACTGTTTCTCTGTTTTACCTAAGGATATGGCCAACTGGCATCTTAACACATATGGATGTTAAAACTGCTAGTGGGACCATGAACCATGGAATAGTCCCTTAAGCTGATGGAGTAATGTTGTTGGTTCTGTTTAGAAGTTTTTTTTCCTAATAAACATGTTGTAGAAGCTCTGTACATAATGTCTGTAGTTGTATTTCTATTGATTTGTAGTGGATTTGAAATGAAATTGTCTTGAAAGACAAACTGAGGTTACAGCCTTTGAGAGATTTCTTGTCTTTCAGGCTGATGGCATGAAACCTGTCCTCAGAGTTTCTTGAAGTATATGCCCCAAGCCCCCCCTTAACATGCATTACTTGTGGAAAGCAAATACCTCATAAAGATTTTCATTCGTACTGTATTCCTTCCGTAGGCCCTGACCATGATGTACCTTGCTGTCGGTTTTGTGCTTTATTTAATCAGCGCACTGTCCGTCGTCGGTACATTTTTGCCTCTAAATATTTCGGTTCTCAGTTTAATTATCCTGAAATGACATCAGTTAGCCATCCGACTACCGGGATTCCGAAAAAATGCAAAGATAAAGACAGAGACAGGCCGTCGACGTCCAAAACTGCCGACAACACTTCTCCTAAGCCAGTCACCAGTTCGCCGGTACTCAATGAGGCGCTTTTGCAGCCCCTGATACCCGCTACTTCTGACTCGCAGGCCTCTACTGAGACCCATTTGGAGTCTGGTATGCCGCGAAATACTTCAATTTTTGAACCCGCGGATGTCTCTACCTTGGATGGGTCCAGAGCCGCTGTGCAGGCACTGGCTTCTGAGGGTGTATTCAGGCCTGTAGACTTGCATATTAAACCAACTCCACTTTCTATACTAAGGCCTAAATCTCAATCTATGTCTAAAAAACCGATGCCCAGGCCACATGTTCAGGCCCCTATGCCTAAAAAACAAATGATCAAAATGGCTGAAGATCTCATTACTCTAATCAGGGGTAGTCAACCCCCCCCCCTCTAAGAGGCCTAGGGCTGAGCTTGACTATGAATCTTCTGATCAGGACTCTGTTTCTTCTGATTCTTCTAATGACCTGGATTTGTCCATACCTACTTATGAGGATTCTGATGCAGAGGATTTCATTCCCTCTGCCCCCCCCCCCCCCCCGAGGACTTTTCTTTTGAGGAAACTTTACATACCTTAAGGGAGCATTTCCACTGGGAGAGTCAGGAATTTTCTGAATCTAAAAAGAGGATTAGGGATTTCCTTCTTCTACCTCAGCATAGGCCTTTGGCTATACCTCCTGTACTACACATTGTTTATGATGTGTTTTCAGAATCCAGTTTGGCCCCTGATTCCTTGCCTCCAGCTCCTAGTAAACCTGACAGATACTATAGGGTTCCTGAGTCCCACAAGTTTCTTTTCAAAAATACAGTTGCGGATCCAGAAACCATTTCTCAGGTGCCCAAGGGCATTAAGGCTTCTACTGCTAAAAATCCTACCCCTTCTGATAGAGACTCCAGGGCGCTGGATAGATAGGGTAAAAAGATTTATACTTCTGCAACCTTGGCAGTCAGGACTTTAAACTGCCAATTTCATATGGTAAAATATCAACAGCATATTATTCGACTGCTTAAATAGAAAATGATGTTGATCTCTGACGGTGTGGAAAATAAAGATTTACAGGATTTATTGCATTCTGTTAAACAAGTTGGAAAACATACTTTGCAATGTGGTTTTGATTCTTTAGAGGCCTCTTGCAGGGCTGCTGTTATTGAGTCTGTGCTTAGAAGGCATGCTTGGCTTAAGGAACAATCTCTGCCTGACCATGTTAAAGCAAAATTGTTGGATGCTCCTTTAAATCAGGACCGCCTGTTTGGCAATAAGGCTGAAGAAGTTCTAAAAAAGATGGAAGATAAAGCTAAATCTATGCAAACTGTAAAAATATTTATTGCAAGTGCAACCTCCTAGATTTAGTAGGCACTGGCCTACTAAGAATTGGTCCTTTCTAGCTCCTTCCAGATCCTCTCAAGACAAACCCAGACACACCAGAGGCACCAGCTTTCAGTCCCAGTGGACTCTCAGAACTAAGCAATGGGGGGTCTCCACTTCCAAATCAGGAAATAACAAGACACCCCCCCCATGGTAAACAGTCTCAATGACTTTCTTTTAAAATTACCAAGCACTTACCTTTTAGCCACCCCTTCATGCAAAAAACTGGGAACTCATAACCCAGGACAAATGGGTTTTAAATATAGTGTCCTAGGGATACAGATTTCATTTCCACACGTTGCTAACATCAAACTGGTGGCCAGGCCTGCCCCCAAATCAGTGGGCAGAAGCCCAAAAACAAGTGCTTTCCCTCTTAAACATGGGGGTACCAGAAGAAGTAAAGGGACAAGGTTTCTATTCCAGGCTTTTCTTGCTACCCAGAAAAGACAAATCATGGCATCCAATTCTGGACCTGTCTACTCTAAACACATTTCTGGACATTCCAAAGTTCAAGATGCTGACTCTTCACCAATTACTTCCTATGCTAGGCAAAGGTACCTGGTTGGCAACTCTAGATTTAAAAGAAGCATACCTGCATAGCCCAATCAGGGAATCTTGCAGAAGATACCTACGCTTCAGAGCAGGCTACTTGCATTATCAGTTCTCTGCACTGCCCTTTGGCTTGTCTACTGTGCCCAGGGTATTCACAAAGCGCCTGGCTCCAGTTATTGCATTTTGCAGGCAAAGAAATATTCAAATATATCCATACCTGGATGATTGTCTAATTCAGGCAGAAAACCAGGCCACACTTCTAAATCATCTGGCATTTGTAAAAATGGTTCTAACTTGTCTGGGGTACACCATAAATGAAAATAAATCACAACTGGTACCCTCTCAACAGATTACATTCCTGGGTGCAAGCTTGAATACAACTGCCCAGTTGGCTTTCTTCACACCAGAAAATCAAATTCATTTGGTAACTTACTTCAAACAAATGGCCACAAAAACCCTGCTATCTGCAAGACAAATACTGCAAGCCTTGGGGTTCATGGCCTCCTGCATTCTTCTAATTCCATATTCCTGCATATGAGGAAACTTCAGTGGTACTTAAAAAGTCTATGGAGTCAACATTGTCACAGCCTAGAAACAATGATTCCTATCATACCTTGCCTACGCCTGGCATTCCTATAGTGGGAAGAGGCCTGCCACCAAAACAAGTGACTACCATTCACACTACCCCCTGCCACCCAAACCCTAACTACAGATGCATCAGACTATGCATGGGGGAGGGCTCAACTGGCAGAGAAATGCATTCAGGGCAAATGGAACCCAAATCAAATGCACCTACATATCAATCAAAAAGAAATCTTAGCAGTACAGAATGCTCTGACAGCCTTTGAGGACTACATTCTTCCAGGACAACTAATGGTAAAGACAGACAACACCATGATTATGTGGTACATAAACAAGCAGGGGGGTACACATTCCTACCCCCTCTGCAGACTAACCATGGCATTGTGGAACACGGCCTTGAGCTACTAAGTGCACCTACAAGCTCAATTCCTGCCAGGAAAATTTAATACACTGGCAGACAGACTAAGCAGAAATCTCATGGACCCACACGAGTGGAAACTGGAACCATGGATTTTCAACATGTTGACAAGCAAATGGGGGAGCCCAGACATAGATCTATTTGCCTCCCTCCAGAACTACCAGTTGGAAAAATTTTGCACAAGGAATCCCCACAAAATAAACTGGAAAGTGGATGTTCTGTTCTTCAGCTGGAAAAACCTTTCAGTCTATGCCTTTCCCCCTCTGCCTCTGCTCTCCAAAGTCCTGCTAAAAGTCAAGCAGGACAAACCAAGAATGATTTTGATTGCTCCAGACTGGCCACGCCAACACTAGTACCCACTCCTGCGCAGTGTGTCACAAATATCTCCATGGCACCTGCCTCAGACGCCTTCCTTGCTGTCTCAGCAGGAGAACCAGATTCTGCATCCTCAGCTCCCAACATTGAACCTTGCAGCTTGGCTAATCGCTTAAATTCACCCATAGTATCCCTCAGCAAACCTGTGATGGATGTCATCTTGGAGGCGAGAAGACCCAGTACTAAAACAAATAGAAAAGATTCTGTGCCTGGAACCAGTCTTTAGGGATGAGCACAGCAGCACCCAATTTACCTCAGATTTTGCAATACTTAACTGAGGTGCTTCACAAGGGCCTGTCTTTTTCCTCTATTAAAATCCCCATTTCAGCTATTTCAGCTCTCTATAACACAGAACCACCCCTCTTTTCTCATCCCCTGCTCAAGCAGTATCTCAGAGGGGCAAAGAACTTGAGACCACCCAGGAGAGCCCCTACCCCTGCCTGGGACCTTAACTTTGTTTTGGAGAAGCTCACTCTACCTCCTTTCGAGCCAGCTGCCACTGCAGACTTAAAATTTCTTTCTTGGAAAACAGCCTTCCTCTTAGCAATCACTTCAGCTAGAAGGATATCTGAATTACAGGCCCTTATGGCAGTGGAGCATTTCATCATCTTTCATGTGGACAGGGTATCTCTGAGGACCAATCCATCCTTCATGCCCAAGGTGGTTTCCAGTTTGGCTCTTAATCAGTCCATTCATTTGCCAACCTTCTATCCCAATCCACAGAACAAAGGGGAACAGATTCTGCATTCCTTGGACATGCACAGACAACTTAGATTCTACTTGGACAGAACTAAATTTCGAAGAAAATCTTAACAATTGCTAGTAGCATTTGCTGCTGGGGCAGAGGGGAAGACTATTTCAAAACAAACCATTTCTAAATGGATAAACTATTGCATTCATTTCTGCTATAAGCACCATAGCAAACCTATCCCCCAGGGAATCAGATCTCACTCCACCAGGGCTGCATGTACTTCTGCAGCCTTTCTCAGAGGTGTTCCTACCAGGGATTTTCTAGAAGCTGCTACCTGGAGTTCTGTACATACTTTCACCAAGCATTATCATTTACCAATTTTCTCTAAATCCAGAGCTGGCTTTGCCACTGCTGTCTTGCAGGGCCTTATAGCTGGTCCTAATGCTGTATAAATTCCTCCTCCCAACCATAGCTTTGGGAATCTACCCAAATGTAATGACTGCAACAGTAAAACATGAAGAACATAGTACAGTTGTGTACACTTACCATAAATGTAGATGTTCGAGTGTATTCACTGTTGCAGTCCAGGTTACCCTCCCACCAGCCCCATGCTTTTCTCTGACTATAACTCTACTTTCTTTTTCTATGCTTAAAAGCCTTTTTGGTGTATTTGCTTTTGGTTGGAGGTATATTTTTGTGTTTTTAATTTCATTTTGCTCCCCATTTGGGGGGCACATGACATCTGGGGCAAGAAAAACTGATGTAATGGCATCTGGTGCATGTTTTATACCCCTGATGACCTGACGTCATGGAAGAAGGGACAGAAACCGATGCAGTACCCAAGACTTTGTTAATCAGGCCGACTGAGGGCAACCTGCCAGCAGATTACCCCAAATGTAATGACTGCAACAGTGAATACACTCGAACATCTGCATTTATGGTAAGTGTACACAGCTGTACTTTTCCATGTTAAGAACCTCAAGTCAGACAAATGGAGCAAGTGCTAGCTTTTCTAACACAAAATGAAGGTCTCAAGGAAGAGGTCTCTTATGCAAAACCACTTTGAAAACGTTTTTGACATGAGACTGCCTTGAAAGTGGAGGATACATGGGCAGACATGCTGAAATGAGTGATAAATGAACCCTTGATGGAGAAGTAAGAAAGGCCAAAGGATAGTAAGTCATACAAACATTGTAAAACCAGAGAAATAGCCATGAATGCGTGCAGGTTATGTTGTTGACACCAACTAGAAAACTTCTTCCATTTGCTAATATATGATTTTCTAGTAGCAGGTTTTCTTCCAAGCTCCATTAGTACCTGTTGCATGTCCTCAGTAAACAGGTGTCTAAAGGGAGTTAAGACCCTGTTATCCAGGCAGTCATTTGAACTTGATTGGGGTTGGGGTATATCAAACACCCCTGTTCTTGTATGAGTAGATCCATTCTGTGAGAAATTTGTGGTAATTGCACCTGGCCATTTCCAAAAGAAGAGAGAACCACTGTTGCTTGGGGCAGAAGTGAGTCACCACAGTGTTCTAGAGGGATTTCTTCTGAATCTTCAGATGTATCTTAGTTATCAGTAAAATGGGTGGAAAAGTATACAGGAAAATTCCTGTCCACGGAAAAAACATAGTTCTGTCTTCCATGCTTTCTTGCATGGAGTCCTGGAGCAGAATATTGCCAGCTGATTGTTCAGAGATGAGACAAAGAGATTTACTCATGGAACTCCCAATAGATGGATCAAATCTAGGAAGACCCCCCCCCCCAATCTTGTTTCCATTCATCAGGGTCTGCTTAGGTATAGATTTAATTTTTTTTCCTGGGGAAACACAGATACCCTAGGGACACAGTCCTGTGTGGAGTTAAATACATTTTCAATTCTTTCTAACCCCATCTTGTGTAAGAGACTTCTCACCCATGTGAGGGATTCCTGACACTTTGAAAAAGACTCTGTAAAGATTAGCAAATCATCTAAATTTGGAAAAATGTGGATACCCTGTAGCCTACAATGAGCTATAACTGGAGCTAGACATTTTGTGAACACTCTTGATGCAGTGGATTGTCCAAAGGGGAAGGCAGAGAAGTGACATTGTGATCTGGACTGAGAACCATAAGAATTATCTGATGTCTGGATGAATGGGGATTAAGAATGATCTGAAGTCTGGATGAATGGGGATTAAGAATGATCTGAAGTCTGGATGAATGGAGATTAAGAATGATCTGAAGTCTGGATGAATGGGGATTAAGAATGATCTGAAGTCTGGATGAATGGGGATTAAGAATGATCTGAAGTCTGGATGAATGGAGGTTAAGAATGATCTGAAGTCTGGATGAATGGGGATTAAGAATGATCTGAAGTCTGGATGAATGGGGATTAAGAATGATCTGAAGTCTGGATGAATGGGGATTAAGAATGATCTGAAGTCTGGATGAATGGAGATTAAGAATGATCTGAAGTCTGGATGAATGGAGATTAAGAATGATCTGAAGTCTGGATGAATGGGGATTAAGAATTATCTGAAGTCTGGATGAATGGGGATTAAGAATGATCTGAAGTCTGGATGAATGGGGATTAAAAATTATCATAAATCTGGATGAATGGGGATTAAGAATGATCTGAAGTCTGGATGGATGGGGATTAAGAATGATCTGAAGTCTGGATGAATGGGGATTAAGAATGATCTAAAGTCTGAATGAATAGGGATTAAGAATTATCTGAAGTCTGGATGAATGGAGATATGATGATAAGCATCTTTTAATTCTGGTGCTACCAGGAAATTGTTATGAGGAAAAGGGGTAACATGTTATGAAGTAACAACATTGTGAACTTGGGCATTTATAAAAATTGGTTTAGGAAAAAATATCTGTAACTAGTCTCCATGCATTTTCTTTCTTTGACACCAAAAATGTCCTTAAATAAAAACATTTTCTAGTCTGGAAAGGAGGAACTGACTCTATCACTCCCTGAGGCAACATGTGTTGAAGGACAGGTGAAATAGAGGAGTCTGATCTGGTGGATGAGGAATTAGCCCCTGGAAGGGAAGAATTTTCTTCCCACTGCCATCTGTAACCTTGATGAATGATCTTCAGAACCCATTTGTCTGAAACTGTTGCCAAAAGAAAAGTCAAGATTCACACTTTTCTGGAAGGAAAAAAGGACTGCCAGAGTGGTAGTGTGTGTGTGTGTGGGGGGGGGGGGGGGGGGGGCAGGGTCCCTTAAATAGCCATTCTGACTTGTTAGACTGTCCTTGGTTTTGGAGGGTATCCCTGTATTCTTTTTGGAACTCCCTTGCTGTTTCTTCTTAAAACATCTGTTTACCATCATTTTGCTGAGACTGTTTGTTTCTTACCAAATTTGGATGAGGGGTTAGAAAATCCCTTTCAAAGATTTGGAAAAGGAGGGCTAAAGAATCTTAGAGAGTCCCTCTATCAGCTTACCCATCTCATCACATGTTTCTTAACCTTTGCAACAGAGGTACCAAAAACTCAAACCTCTATCCAGAGGAGAATGTAAAATTTCATTTTTTACATCAACTGGGAGGTTCTAAGAATGCAGTCAGGCAGACCTCCTCAAAGTAGTACCAGTGGCCATAACCCAGGAAGAAGTATCAACATGCACACACACACTTTAAACAATGAGTTGTGACCTGCACAACTGAAGAAATTACATCACTGAAGCATATTTTCCTCACAAGAAGAAACTGCACACAAAACATTCCTCATACTTAGAAAATTAGAGTAAACTTTAACAAGGCAGCCTGACAATTCAAAAATCTGAAAATCAAGTTTATAGAAGCACACACTTTTCCTCATAGTCATCAATTATTTTTCATCCTTTGCAGAAAATGTAGAATTGGAATTGACTAAATATTTAACAGCAGAAGGCTTAACTAAAGCTATAGTTGCTAGGTCTGGTTCGGGAAGAGTGTATAAAAACTTAAAAGATTGAGGAACTTTATACAATCTGTGTGCATTTTTATGAGCAGTAGGCTGACTGTCGGGAAAATTGCAGGCAATGACACACACACACACACACACACACACACACACAGACACACACACACACAATCCTCCAAAGGTGTCAACATTGGAGAAATGGGTGAAGGTTCTGGAAATTCCATCTGTAACAGCTCACAATATTTTCTGAGGGACTGAGAAATGTTCTACTGAAAACACTGGCACATTCTAAAAATAGTCTTGGAGAAACCCATGCAGCGAGAATCTGAAACTGAGCTCCCTTCTGAATTTGAATCAGAAGTATGAGGAGAAAAGTCTGACTCTGTCCCTTCATCTTCCTGTCCAGAGTTAGACTCTTGATTATCTTCAAGAAAAGAGACATCCCTCTTTCTTTTACCAGAAACCACCTTATAAGAAGGTTCAGTAACCTGAATTAGACACTGAGTCAAATCTAGTAATCAACTCCTGTCAAGGGAAATGTGAGGAGTAGATATATGTTGTTTTCTGTTTTTTTTTCCCACAGGAAAAATGGGGCCAACAGTGTTCCTACTGGCAGCAATATCTTCTCCAGGCATGGGCATAGCATTCTGACTAATCATGGAAGCCTTCCCTGTTGCTTCTTCCAAGACAAATAAATAAGAGTGAGTCTCCCTTTCCCACTCCGGGGACTCCTGCAGCTGTAGAGGATGTGGCTAAACCCTTGTCCATAGTGGTTGCAGGTGTTACACCGGAGGGATCCAGGGCAAAAGTTGACTGGTCTGAAGAACCAGTTTTGGCCACAGCAGTGTCACCCACCAGTGGCTGAGGGAGATTGCCAGCCTGCTCTGGTGGCAAAGGCTGTTTGCTTAACTTTTTCTTTTTGTAGTGCAAAGAAGGACCAAGAATAGGATTATATGGTCAAGACAAAAATGATACCTCTCTCCTGTGGAAAACAAGCACCAAAACCAGTGAAATTTTAAAGTTGTTAAAATTCACTTTTTTCTCACAAAAAATACAGTAAATGCATTTTAATATAGATTGCAGGCATGAAAATGTAAAATAAATACAATTTCTCCACAGAAAAAAAATATTTTTCAACTACTTTAAGCATCTTTTAAACTGACAGGAAGAAAGTGTTCCACCATTTAAAAAGTACAGTTAACACTTGGAACAGTCAATTAAAATACAAACTCCTACATTAAAAATAACTTTCCTAAGCAGGAAAGTATACTTAAACAATATTATGTGGAAAATTTTTCACCAAATGGAACTTATCTCCCCAGCAAAGGAACAGCACAAGCTGTTGTGTCGATCCTCAAAAGCCCACCGAGAAGCCCTCTCCTCAATGGCAGGAAAGCTCTGAAGGTCTTGGAGCTCAAACTTGTAATTTTATGCAGCTCAACTCAAGCTACATAATGGTTTGAATGAGTGGAATGTATTCTAAAGTTTGGAAGCTGGGTGACTGCTGCATCCTTGGCAAGATATAACCCATATAGCTAAGGCTACTGCAGCAGTGATCCATACGATGAACATCTGTAGCTACATCACAACTTCTGATTACTGTCTTGGAGCTCAAACTTGTAATTTTATGCAGCTCAACTCAAGCTACATAATGGTTTGAATGAGTGGAATGTATTCTAAAGTTTGGAAGCTGGGTGACTGCTGCATCCTTGGCAAGATATAACCCATATAGCTAAGGCTACTGCAGCAGTGATCCATACGATGAACATCTGTAGCTACATCACAACTTCTGATTACTGTCTCTTTATTCTCTGTCTCCCTTTTCAGGAATATGGGCTTGTGTTTATGGACGTTGATAGTTTTCATTAAAGACATCCTTGAAAGTCTCAAATATAGCCTCATCTCCTCAAGGTGTATACATTTAGGGAAAGAAGGATGCCGTTCAAGCCAACCAGAGTGCTCTCTCCTCTCTATTTTATAGTTTCATCAAACATTATATCCTCTGATGGAGCTGCAGTTGATTTGGAGGGTGTGTCTTCACAATCTGAATCTAGTAAGGTTGGGAATCAGTTTAGACCAAGTAAAATTGTTCTCTTCAGAGGACACTGGTGAAGGTCACGTCTTCCTTCTTTGCCACTTCCAGGACCTTTGCAGAAACTGGAAAAGCTCCCCTTACATCCCATTTCAAACTAGAGTAACACTGGAAAAGCTCCCCTTATATCCCATTTCAAACTAGAGTAACACTGGAAAAGCTCCCCTTACATCACATTTCAAACTAGAGTAACACTGGTAAAGCTCCCCTTACATCCCATTTCAAACTAGACTAACACTGGAAAAGCTCCCCTTACATCCCATTTCAAACTAGAGTAACACTGGTAAAGCACCCCTTGCATTCCATTTCAAACTAGAGTAACACTGGTAAAGCTCCCCTTACATCCCATTTCAAACTTGAGTAACACTGGTAAAGCTCCCCTATCCCATTTCAAACTTGAGTAACACTGGAAAAGCTCCCCTATCCCATTTCAAACTAGAGTAACACTGGAAAAGCTCCCCTTACATCCCATTTCAAACTAGAGTAACACTGGTAAAGCTCCCCTTACATCCCATTTCAAACTAGACTAACACTGGAAAAGCTCCCCTTACATCCCATTTCAAACTAGAGTAACACTGGTAAAGCGCCCCTTGCATCCCATTTCAAACTATGGTAACACTGGTAAAGCTCCCCTTACATTCCATTTCAAACTAGAGTAACACTGGTAAAGCTCCCCTTACATCCCATTTCAAACAATAGTAACACTGGTAAAGCTCCCTTTACATCACATTTCAGACTAGAGTAACACTGGAAAAGCTCCCCTTACATCCCATTTCAATCTAGAGTAACACTGGTAAAGCTCCCTTTACATCACATTTCAAACTTGAGTAACACTGGCAAAGCTCCCCTTTCATCCCATTTCAAACTAGAGTAACACTGGTAAAGCTCCCCTTACATCCCATTTCAAACTAGAGTAACTCTGGTAAAGCTCCCCTTACATCCCATTTCAAACTAGAGTAGCACTGGTAAAGCTCCCCTTACTTCCCATTTCAAACTAGACTAACACTGGTCTGCCCAAGTGACCTTTGTCATCTGCTGTTGTTGTAAAGGCACCTTCAGAACATTTTTGGAGTATTATTTTACAACTATTTTACAATCAAATGTTTGCAGTTACTACTCAAAGAAGTAAAATAGTATGCATGTAATATGTATTTTTGAAATATCTACTATAACACATCCTAGTTCTCTTTGATGTATATCCTGTACCTTTAATCACAGCTGCAGCAAAGGTCAGGTGAAGAAAGTAGCTGTTTCTAAGTGCAGGATTGTAGGGTTATGATCAGCTTTGACGAAGGGGTACAAATTGGCTCCTTCAAGCATTGTATGTAATTATTTAAAGCAGCCAGATGTCTGATTGTAGGGTGCGAGTGTCTGTGTGTAACAGTTACACTATCAGTCCTTGATTTGCAAGTCTGCATCTCTTATGTAGTGCCATTTGCACCATTTTCTCAATGCATGTATTTTGCTTTTTCCTGTCTAGAAGAGACTGCCACTAGTAATACCCCTTTGGCAGCAGTGCTGCGGTGGTACCACAGTATAGCAGAGCTTTTGAAATGTGGTGCACCCAAGAGTGCACTTAGACACAGATTACTGCTTCAAAACATCAAACTCAGAACCAAACCCACACTACTCAGCTGTAGAACTCTCAGAAGTGCCCATGCCAGTCCTTGGTCGGGAAACACTGACTCTGCCAAAAAAACGAACTGAACACACAAAGACGAAGAAAGACGCAGTCAGAATCTCATAAGAAGTCCATCACGTTTATTCGAGCCATCAAAGCGCAGTTCCAGATATACAAATTATTGTCTTCAGAGATATCTTCACTACAGCTTAGGAGGCATGGTTGTCTACCTAACTGATAACTATAAGCAATAGGGTGACTATAGAAAATTCCAACTGACAAGCTAAAACAGTGAGTGCAAAGTACACACTGAATAACAACTTGGAAAAAAGACTAACAAACATAAAAATGTTTGTAAAGCTAGAAAGTACCATGTAAAACAGTTGTGACTGATGCAGTATGGGAAATATGCAAATTACCCCAAAGGGATAATACATATTACAGCTATCATCTAATAATAAAGTAGGAGGTTAGGCGATGCTTTCATCTAAAACTTCATCAGGATGGCTATGGAATCCTAAAAGAAAACTAACAGGAATGACTAGAAGAAACAACGATTAAAATAAAATAACAATATAAAAACAAGAATACAGAAACAAAAATGGGCAGATAATAAATGGGAAAATATATTAATACATAACATGCTGGCCTGCTAAGTACACCTATGGCAAAAAAACGCAAGTACAAGCCTTGAAAACAGGCAAACTATGCCAGGGAAACAAAATATGTAAAAGAAAGAGTCCAAAAGTGTGGAGATGCTGGAAGGATTAGTGTTGAATCTTATGAAGATTTAGCACCGGGACAACAGACTTTGCATAGTTAAGTCCTGGTCTTTTTCTAGATTGTAATCTAATCTTCCAGCCCAGTTCTCTTTTTTCTAGCAACGAGTTGTAATCGCCATTGTACGGGGTCTTTGGGATGTGGTCCAACACATGGAATTTGAAGCTGTTGTGTCCCGGAGTAGCTAGTACATGCTGAGCCAGTTGGCTGATATGTTTAAGGTAGCGGAGATCATGCAAGTGTCTCACTATCCTGGTCTTCAAGGTGATAACAGTTTTGCCAACGTAAAAAGCCGAGCATTTAGTGCAAGTGGGTTTGGTTCTGAGTTTGCTGTTTGGAAACAGTAATCTGCGTCTAATAAGCACACTCTCAGGTGCACCACATTTCAAAAGCTCTGCTACACTGCGGTACCACTGCAGTACTGCTGCCAAAGGGGTATCACTAGTGGCATTTTTTCCTCCCTGCTGGGAGGGTTGTACCGCATCCCCTGAAGGCTACTTCAAGGATCCCTGTGTAGAAGAGAATGGATTTGTTTGTCTTCAACAATGGCTGAAAAGGGGGTGACAGGCAAGGGCTTTTCCTGGGGATATCAAGTGACCTAGCTGTAGCTTTGCTTGAAATATTATCCAAAAACATTCTGAAGTAGGGATGAATGTATGTGGGTTACTTTAATTTTACGTGGTGGCAGATGAACCAACATTGGTGGATCCTTTTTGACTGACTTAAAGTGGAACCATCAAAGAAAGTGTCTCTCCTTCAGCCAAACATGATGAGAGCTTAGATTTTTTTGCAGTTTTCAGTAGCTGCCTCTGTTTTTCAACTTGTTTTAGTTGTCATTCCCTTCCTTTCCTAGTAGCATTGAAGCTTTACATCTGTGTGGCTCTTTCTGAATGTTTTTCCGTCCACTTTTACATTGTCTCTGTTAAATAAGCAGACAGTATCTTAATCCTGTTAGACTTCAGAGCTGGTTTAAACTTAACACAGATATTGCAATTTTCTGAAACATGGATATGGCTGAAACAGAAAAGGTACTGTATATGAAAAACTGTGAGGGTTATTTGACTGCCACAATCTCACTGGATTTTAAGGGGAAAATAACATGTTTGAGTCCAGGAAACGAGCATTTTCAGATGTTTTACAAAAAATCTGACATATTATTCTTAAGTCTTTTAAAGCAAACATTTCTGTTTCTACTAAACTACAACACATAAATGACCTGCACAACTAATACATAGAAGATAATACCGAACTGTAACATATGAAGGATCTACACAACTAATAAGTGGAAGATAATTCTCCAGAGCACAGTCAAGTAACCAATTGCTTCTCGGTTGCATGAAGAATCGAAGATGCTGCCTATGCCACTACTCCACTTTCATGGGACTCTTATGCCATCTGTGTCTGTTCATTTGCTGGTGTGACACCAATGTTAATCTTCACATGAATAAAAATATTTAATGAAGAAACAACCAGACCAACTTGACTGAGCTGGGGAGGAGACTCAGTTGTTATGTTTTACTACTACAGTGAGCCTGTCTGAAGTAAGATCTTTGACTTCAGTGGAACAGAAATCTATAGGTACATTCTACAAAGAAAAAATATCCGCACTTACCTTAGAACTACTACCCCATGACAGAGAACTTTCATTTACCAAGGAATGGCGTGAAAACTCCAAATGGTATAAAAAGTGAGAAATTCATCTTGGATCCTAGAGCTTGGCAGGAGCAAGAGCAACCAATTTGCCATAATCTAATCCTTCATTAATGTATGCATGCACACACACACGCACACACTCACCCAGACACACACGCATACAAACATGCACACACACACACACACACACACACATACACATGCACACACTCACCCACACACACACGCATACACACATGCACACACATACACACACACACACACACATACACGCACACACATACACACACACACACACACACACACGTGCACATACACACACACACACACACACACACACACACACGCACACACATACACAGCCACACACACATATATGCACACACATACATACACACACATGCATGCACACACATGCATACACACACGCACACACATGCATACACACACACACACACACACATGCATACACATGCAATCACATGCATACATACACACACACATGCATACACACACACGCACATACATACACACACTCACCCAGACACACACGCATACACACATGTACACACACGCATGCACATGCACACACATACACACACGCATATTCACATGCACACATATACACACGCACACACTCACCCACACACACATGCACACACACACAAACACCCACACACACGTGCACATACACGCACACACACTCACACACTCACACACACACACACACACACACACACACACACACACACATATACACAGCCACACACACATACATACACACACATGC
>NC_056732.1:10843806-11001306 GCF_019279795.1 Protopterus annectens | reverse complement strand
TTGTAGTTTGATTAGATAGAGAGAGGAGACCATCACAGATAATACTTAGAACCTGTCGGGGAGAAAAGCAAGCTCTGTTGCCTTGTTATATAGTAGTACAATATGGAAACAACAGATAATGCACATTTTGGAGATTGGAACCAACACCTGCATGATTCCCATAATGTCACATCTGATTAACTAAATTATCCAAACAATGATATATGAAGTCTACAAATAAACTCATTTGTGAATAAGTAATGTAAAAAAAATCTGTCTTAACAAGAGCAAAAGTCTTTTCCTTGCATCTTGAAATTTCAGACCAAGCAATGACAAAGTGTCACAAGTGGTATATTTAGGGAAGCTATGTGGATACAATTATTTTGCATGAAACATTTCATTAATGATTGATATTTCTTTTTGGGTGAATTTTGGGTTTGCTTCTGTCAATGTTTTTCATCATTGCTGCTTCCATCTGCTGTCATTGATTTAAACTGCAGCTATAGTGAGATTAGGACTGATCGCAGCAGAATGGTACTGATGGATGTGGTAATATGGTGGCAGCTTTAGGATGTTTGCCTTTTCATAGTATTGTAAACATAAACTTAGGGCCCATTTCCAAAAGAGAGTAGGTCTTTTGGAATCTGGTCCCTTGTGTAAACCTGTTTATAGACAGGCCTTATGCTGAAGTTGTCACTTACTCTGAGAGCAGCCCTTTTGGAATTTGGCCCTTGGTGAATCGCTTTAAGGAGGAGGTTTAAGGGATTGAGGGAGGCTTTGCTTCACACATAGGGGCACAGGAAGTCTTGTCTTCTGTGAAAACAGTTTTTTTATGCATTATGTAAAACAGAGTTGGTGGAAATAACTATCTTATGTGCCCTCTGTGATTTACTTAAATACCAGCTTAACTTAGTTTGTCCTGTTTTTATGCTTCACAACTTTATACTAAACTTTTATCTTATTATTATTATTATTTTATTTTGTCTTATTATTAGGAATGCTCTCAAATGTAAAAACAGTGCATGTAGCAAAATTTGCTATGTGGCGTTCATTAAAATCATGCAGAAACAGGCATACTTCACTGCAGTGAATGACTTCTTTGTGCAGATCAATTGAAGATGCACTTTAGGTGAATAGCCCGCAGACAGACTACTAAAAAACGGTCTTTTGCTGCAAGACAGTTTTGTCCTTGGCACAGCTTTTTTGACCTTCCAGCTCTCTGCACACCACAAATTTCAGAGTACAGCTTTCACAACAACAGAGTTCATTCTGTATAATGGATTGTTAGGAATTAGTATGTTTATAGCACATTTATAAAGAATCACATGTATGACCTTTTCAACAGTATATAAACGCATCAAAGCATCTCAGATAACTACTATATAACTTCTCTGAAACACAGAAGCAAATACCATTTTAGAAGTCTGAGTGTCTTTATTGTTAACAGTGTCTTTAATATGGTAAACTCTCAGTTAACTGGAACTCAAGCAACCAGAAAAACAAAATAAATCGGAGAAATACAGTACAAAGTTTATGTGTTGCACTTTCTCTCTCCCCCCACACCCCGCAGAAACATACCTTACATTTTTTGAGATTTCGTGTTTTAAAAAGGAAAATATTAATAAATTCCCTCTCTCCCCAACCTAAGAACAAGTCAAACCAAACAAATAGTATAGGGTACAGTATTAGCCGAGCCTGTTTTTAATAGTAACGCTAAAGCAACCAGAAACTACAGTTATCCAGCATCAACCAGTCCTCATGGGTGCAGGTTAACTGAGAGTTTACTGTAATCAGTTTTCAAAAATAAAAGAAAAATAGCTCAGTGATAATGTTTTTTAATTGTAATAGGTTCATAGGATGATACTCGGCTATTGGCCTGGAGACCCTTATAAGCCTAGCCAAGAATTTTGCCCTTGTTCCCTCAAAGTCAGCACCTGTTTCCCCTGTCCAGCAGGGACACAGGTGGGATCCCAGGGGTGTATTTTCTTTTTCCCATCCAGTCATCCAGGTTCCACTTAAAGAGGGCTAGAGAGGTACTCTGCCTGACATGGAGTGGGAGTCTATTCCACAGACAGAGGATCTTTGGGACACAAATCTATCCTGCCAACAAGTTCTGTTAATGTCACAGATCAGGTTAAGGCCTTGCATGCGGGTTGCATGAGTGGAGATTGACTTAAAGATATGCAGCAACTCCATCAAGGCTGGGTCTGAGATGGCCTTGTATGCCAGACTCAGGTAACCTTTGAGAAGTCTGTTTGAGACTGACTAGAGGGACAGGGCTTTTAGCCTATCTGTATAGGATAGATGTTTGAGACCCTGGATTTCCTGGTCAGGAAACTCTGTGGTCTCTCCAACTACTACATGTGCTTGGTAAATTACATGCCGAATTGGGCATTGTACTCAATAATGGGTCTGATAAGGGAGGAGTACAGGGATGTTATGACCTCCTTGTTCTTGGATGAAATACCCTTATTTATGAGGCGGGCCATGTAGAAAGCTTTCCATACAACTGAGGCAATGTGGTGGTCAAAACTCAGGTTGCTGTCAACCTGGGTGCCCAAGTCTCTCATGACTGATTTTATGCTTAGTACATTGTTATTAATGTGATAGTTAGTGGAAATGCCATTTTCCTCAAAGGGGATAATGATACATTTATTGGCATTCAGTTTGAGACCATGCTTCTGGCACCAGTCATTAGTTTGAGTAAGGCCTTCTTGAAGGATGTTCAAATCAGTAGGGGAATTTAAAACAGTGCCCAGCTTGCAGTCATCTGCAAACATGGTCAGCCACAGACCACTGATTTTGGCTTGCACCTCAGAAAAGTATATCCCAAACAGTAGAGGCCCCAAGACCAATTCTTGGGGTATACCGCTTGTTACAGGCCTAGCACTAGAGGTGGCTGCCCCTATTTTGATTGAGTGAGTTCTATCAGTGAGCCAGTTAGCTACCCATCTGGTAACAAACGGGTTGATGCCTACCTGGGAGATTTTATCTATTATGCTCGAGTGGAGAATAGTGTTGAAGGCTTTGGCTAGGTCAAGGTAGGAGGTGTGCACCATCTTCACCTCATCCATGGCTCTGGTGACTGTTTTGAAGAAGTTGACCAAGTTTAACAAGCATGATCTCCCTTTGACAAAACCAAACTGTGTGGGGTCAAGCATTTGAAGGTTGCCAATAATGCGTTCCATGTAATAAGAACCAAGTGCACTAAAGTAACTCATAGTTGTGAACCCCATTACCCCTACTTACTAAATTCACTGACACTAAAGGTCATGCTACTTTGAGATGAGTAAGCTCTTCAGCTTATTGCCAGAATGATTTATTTCAGTGTTATGAATTCAACACAGCAGGCTTCATGCACTTGTGAGATCATGCTGTAGGTACCTATGTGATGTTGTAAGTACACATGTACATAAACCCATGGTGGTCCATGCTGTGAAGTAGTAAAATTGAAGATATGTATTTATTTATTTATTTATTTATTTATTTATTTATTTGTATTCATTTTCTGGGGTAGAACACTGATCTCCAGTGGACCTTTTTCAGACTCAGCCCGGAAGCAGTGACTGGTTTAAGTGATTTGCTCAAAGTCACATAGTAAGTAGATTAAAACTGAGAAAAAAACCTCCATCATTAACAGAGGACAGGATCTATTTAATCTTTAGATCTGAGTGCCAGCATCGCTTACAGCACCTGGATATGACAGTCAAAGGAAATGGTCCCCTCTGAGTGCATCACAGGAATTAAAATGTAACAGAAAAAGAAGTTTCCACATTCATATTATCTGACGGAACTAATGAGAGATGTCCTTCCTTTCTCATGTTGCAATATTCGTAACAGTAGGGAGGTTGCCGCCTGCAGCGCCACCGTCCAGCCAGTATACCAAAGTCTTTGTTTCAGGAGGGTATGTGTGATGTCCCTTACAGGGCCATAAACTGATGTTGGGTATAAAAGTGATGTCTGCATGTACCCTCATCAGAATTTTTCTGCCGCAGTGAATGTCGTACTCCTGATTGCCAGTTTCATAAGCAGATCGCATTTCTGCAGACGACCGGTTACGATTCCGTTCAAGACCAGATGACCGCTTTTTTGACTGATACAGATAAGTGCCCTGCTGGGTTTTTTCTTTGCTTTTGATTACAGTTTAGACTTACATGTCAGCTAGAAAGGGGAAGTGTGCTTGTGGGGGACAAATTCCTCACAAGGACTCGCACGAGAAGTGTGTATTTTGCTTAGGTGAGTCCCACGACTGTACGGCCTGCCCCATTTGCAAATCTTTCATCCCCAAAACTCTTTGCAGCCAGCACTGAAATTGTATTTAGAGAATCAAAGGCTATGTCGTTTAGCGCTTGGTATGGAAGGAGGAGTAGGCCCATCTGCCGAGGAAGAAGGCCAAGAAAATTAGGCTGAAATCCCAAGCTGTGCCTCAGACGTCCGAGCAGGTTCTTGAGGCACTTGAAAGCCCCAAATCCTCTCAGATGGTGGTTTCTAAACCAGGCCTGGGAACCTTAATTATAGCTGGGATGCCGGAAACCATGTGTATGTCCACTGAGGCTACTCAGCCATTAGATCCTGATGGCAGAGGGGAACCACAACTCACTCAGTCTGAAGGCCCTGCACATTCTCTTACTACTAAACAGATGTCTAGCTCTGCTTTCTCCATCTGCTACTTCTTTGAAGAGAAAACAAAAAACTAAGCATCCTGAACCTCAATCATTTCCTGGTTGGGAAGTGTTCTCACAAAGTCTCTTTAAGGCATTTCATGCCTTGCAGACACAACAACTACCCCCCACTCTCTCCCCTCAGCCACCCTTACAGGTATCTGAGGAAGACTACTCCTCTTCTGAGTAATCCTTTTCTTATGAAACACAAGTAGACTCCACCAGGACACCCAGTTCCTCTTTAGAAACCCTCCAGCAGACCCAGCTGTTATAGCTGTCTCTGCTGACAAAACATCAAGACAATTACCTTCTGCTGCCCTTTAACCAACAGATAAAGACAGCAAATTTATGGACAGACTAGGGAAGAAGGTGTATACCTCCTCTACTCTGGCTATAAGGGCCCTCAGCTATCAAACACATATGGCTAGGTATGTCCTAGATACCATATCCAAAGCTTCTACCCTCCTGTTTGAGGTGCCAGATTCTCCCATAAAATCCCAAGTCATCACTCTGCTTTCCACAGCATCCCAGGTGACTAGGCACTCCATTAAGTGCAGTTATGATGCTGTGGAAGCTTCATCTAAATCAGCTGCTTCAGGATCGATTCTAAGATGATACTCCTGAGTAAGGCTTCAACCTCTCCCCATGGATGTACAGACAAAATGACTTGATGCACCCTTGGACAATAAGGGCCTCTTTGGACAACCTTCTGCTGAGCTCCTCAAATCCCTTCAAGAAAAGGGAAATGAACTACAAAATCTCAAACATCGTCTGGTAGCCCCTATTCCCAGATACCATAGGAACTATCAACAGAAGCCTTCTTTTGTTAGAAGGCAGTCTTTTCACATAGCTCCCCTATCTAAGGGACGTAGACAACCCAGAATCTCACCAGCTCCTCCACTACATCCTTTCAGAATCAGTCTGACCAATCCAGACCACCTCCACTGTGACTCACCTCCTTTGGACCCAAACACACCCTTATCCCTTCATCTCACACTCTCCCTGCCCTCCTGGCAGATAATCACAGCAGAACAATGGGTCCTCTCCATCATTAAGAGAGGATATTTCATGACTTGGTGGATGCTTCCACATTTCCAAGGTATTTCCCAACCACCAAAAAAACAAATCCAACTATTTCCAACCATCATTCAACAACTCCTAACTCAGGGTACCATAGAACAGGTACCAGTACCACAAAGAAACACAGGCTTTTACTCCAGGATGTTTCTTGTACCAAGGAATGATGGCCCTTGGAGGCCAATCCTAGATTTATTTTTCCTAAACCTCTTCCTCAAAGTTCCCAGCTTCAAAATGATTAAGTTACCCCTTCTCTTACCACTCATACCCCCACAAGCATTCATGGTAGCCCTGGATTTGAAGGATGCCTATCTCCACATTCCTATAAATCCAAATTGCAGGAAGTACCTCCGCTTTGCTATAGGCTCCTGTCATTTTCAATTCTCTGCCTTGCCCTTTGGTCTCTCCACTGCTCCTCAAGTGTTTACAAAGTGCCCCCTTCATTGCTCACTGCAGGACTCAGGGTATACAGATATACCCATACCTAGACAACTTGCTCATCCTTCATCAAGACTGCCAAGTTCTTCTACTTCACCTACAACAGGTGTCTTCCACCCTAACTCAACTAGGGTTCACCCTAAATCAGGAATTAGTTTTCTTGGGTGCAGTATTAGAACAGACAGAATGAAAGACGTCATCCCAGACCAAAGGATGAAAGACATTTGTCTATACTTCACATAGATCCTCACCCACTCCTCCTTGACAACTCAAGAATTTCTGAGAATTTTAGGCCACGTGGTATCCGATACCCATGTTACCTCTGTCAAGACTCCACATGTGCAAAATCCAGTTGGTCTTAAAAAAACCTATGGATCCAACACTCCCAACCTATGGACTCACCCCTTCCCTTACTTCTGTGCCTAAAAAAGGAAATCCAGTGGTGGGTGTCAGCACTGCACCTCAACCTAGGAACCCACCTACAGTTTCCAGCCCCCCAACAACAGGTCCTCACAGATGTGTCAGACCTGGGGTGTGATGTAGTGCTTCTAACAAACCAAAAACTATTCTCAGTACAAGACAAATGGTCCTCTCTAAGACAAAAGGACCACATCAACATCAAGGAAGTGAGGGCATTACTATTAGCTCTTTTAACCTTCAAATCTACTGTCCTGCCAGGAACCCTAAAAGTAATCACAGACAACATGACTGTCATGTAGTACATCAACAAGCAAGGGGGGCAAGGTAATACCCCCTATGCAGCCTGGCCATCCAGATTTGGAACTTAGCATCTTCTCTCTAGGTCCACCTGGTAGCAGTATATGTCCCCTCAACAGAGAACGTTATAGCAGACAAACTCAGCAGAACTTTGGCCCCCTCTCAAGAATGGATGCTTCAGAGAGAGGTTTGCCTGGACCTGATACACAGGTGGGGTATTCCACAAGCAGATCTCTTTGCCTCCCCCCAGAACAAACAGATGCCCAGCTTCTGCACAAGGGATCCACATCCACAAGCTTGGAAAGCAGACGCATTCTCCTTTTCTTGGGAGGGAATGTACCTGCCCTCCTTTCACACTAATTCAAAAAGTCCTTCTGAAAATTCAGAAGGACAAACCCAAAATCCTACTGGTGACACCGTTTTGGCCAAGACAGCATTGGTTTCCCCTCCTCTGCTTACTAGCCAAGGGCAATCCCCACAGGTTACCCCACAGATTAGACAAGCTCACACAGGACAGGGGATCCGTACTCCACCCACAGGTGAACAACCTGAAATTGACCTTATGGGTGACTGGGTTCTAATCCCCTACAGACGCCTATACTCAGAGGACATACTCAGTGTTCTGCAGGAAGCCAGAAAACCAAGTGCCAGTTGTAACTATGTATCAAAGTGACGCATATTCTCCAAGTGGTGTGAAGGGAATAATCAGGACCCTCTTACTTCTCTTGATACCTATGGTCCTATCCTAGTGTGAGCTACTCCACTCAGGACTAACTTACTCTTCAGTCAAAGTCCACTTATCTGCCATTTCTGCTTGGCTGCCTATATCACCCCCTCTGGCATCCAGACTGGAAGTCAAGCTTTTTCTGAAAGGATTCCTTCATATCAGACCCCCCAGGAGACCTACTTCCCTTCCTTGGGACCTCAGTTTTGTACTAGAAAAACTAATGTTACCTCCCTTTGAACCAGCTCATTCAGTAACCCTGAAACTATGCACCCTGAAAACAGTTCTGCTAGTGGACCTCACCTCCACCAGGAGGGTCTCAGAGACAGAAGCCTTTATGGCTACCTCTCCTTATCTTGTCTTCCACAAGGACAGAGTTGCTCTCAGGACCAACCCTTCCTTCATGCCCAAGCTAGTTAATGAACTTTCATTAAATCAAACCATTAACCTACCAGTTTTTTACCCTCATCCACAAAACTCCTCAGAGAGGACTCTTCATTCCTTGGATGTACACAGGCAAGTCAGGTACTACTTAGACAAAACCAAATCTATTAGAAAATCTGACCAAATATTCATCTCCTTCCATCCCAGAGCCCTAGGGAAGGCAGTCTCCAAACAGACCATTTCCTCATGGATTTCTAAATCCTTTACCTTGTGCTACTCCCATCATGGAAAATCCTTGCAAGGTCATGTTAATTCTCACTCTACCAGGGCAGCTGCATCCTCTACTGCCTTTATCAAAGGCATTGACTTCACCTCCATTTTGGAAGCAGCCACTTGGATCTCGGTCCACACCTTCACCAAGCACTACAAGCTGGACATGGCCTCCAGAGTAAGAGCAGGTTTTGCCAGGTCAGTTGTCTAAGGCCTGATTGACCATGGAAACCACTCATCCTCCCAGGTTCATACCTAAAGCTCTAGTACTCTCCCTACTGTTATGAATACTGCATCATGGGAATAGAAGGACATGGAGTAGTTGTGTAACAACTTACCGTTACCTTAGATGTCCTTCTCTTCCATGTCATAGTATTCAGTCCCACCCACCTCCCCGCTACCTGTAGGGACATAAGTCTTTCTCTTCCCCAGTCTCCACTATCAACGCAATCAACCTACTGCCCTGGGCCTGGCCTACATGTAAGTCTAAGGGTCTCCAAGTAGGACCCCCCTTTTAACCCACAGGACCACTACTGTATGTGGCAAAACATTCTGATGAGGGTACGTGCAGATGTCACTTTTATACCCACCATTGGTTTATAGCCCTGATAAGGGACAACACACGTACCCTCCTGAAACAAAGACTTTGGTATACTGGCCGGATGGTGGCGCTGCAGGCAGCAACCTCCCTACTGTTATGAATACTGCAACATGGAAGAGAAGGACATCTAAGGTTATGGTAAGTTCTTACACAACTATTCTTTACTGCAGAATCCCAAATCATAAAATATAGTGCAAAAGAACTATAAAATAAGTCAAACTTCCTTTCCCGTTTAATAAAACCCTTTGTGTAGTAATATAGTGTGTTTGTTTGTGTCTTTCAGCTTTTCCCGGTTAGGGGTCGCCACAGCGGAACTCCGGTTCCCTAATGATTGGCAGTAGATTTTTACATGCTGGCTTGCCGGGCCTAATGCATAACCTTCAATGAAGGAACGCCCATTCACGCATGTCACCACACAGAAGACGCTGTAACTGAGAATCGAACTGGCAACGTCTAACTGTGAGGCGACAATGTGTACTTACCATAATTAATATTCTGTTGCCCTGTTCTTTTTTCTTCTTTTTGAGGAGGAATCCTATAAACTGTTAAAAATGGTGATGACACTTTTGTTAAATAAAACTTTTGCGACTTTTTGTCAGCACCCATTGCCAAATTCCTCTCATGATAGGAATGCAGAGCTTCATATTCTTGTGTTGGGAACAGTATCTGATCTTTCACAGGGATTAGATATCCCTTAGGACTAGCATGTGTTTCCTTTCAAAAGAGGTTTCTAAATTGCTCCTGAAAAAGTATGAACATTGCTTTCTGGTAGAAACTGGGGGGGGGGGGGGGGTCACAATCTAGGACCATCATGTTACCTCAGGAAGGGATTATAGATATCAGGAAATGCTTTCTAAGTATATTGCAAAGTGCATAATCTGTTGCCAACAAATGGGTCAATGGCCAACTGAAAAATGCTGCATAAAAGCTCTCCTCCACTGCTTGTTTCAGGAATGTCTCTGTCACAGACATTTGATCTTCTTGGTGCACTTTCATCATACTCATGGTGGTATGTCTTCATCATCTTCATCACGCACTACTAATGTGACTGACAGCCCAAGAGGGGAGCTTTATTTGATATTCCTGCACTATGTGGTTCAGCCTTTTGAACATTGGTCCTTGGGCTATCAGGTGACTGTTCTTAGCATGGTGTTTTATTGCCTGGGATTTATCAATCAATTTATACAACTTAACAAGCAATGTATCCTTTGTTAGATGTGGAGTGCCCCCAGTTTCAAATATAAAACACATTCTTACTGCTACAGTTGAAGTATGAAATGACCTGTACTCCTAACCCTGCCATCCCACTGGTAGTAGGTGCCTCGGTATTTGGCCTCATCTGCTGGAGTTCAAGTCAGGTAGGTTTAGACGCCGTTAGAATTATGTACGGACCATACATTAGGTGGCTGAACAGTGTGGTTTGGGCATTTGAACATCATTAAATTTATCCTTAGTATTATAAAGTTGACCTAATAATTTTTTTCTGATATGTTGGAGAATTGTTGTGGTAACCTCATATGTCAAACAACAAGACCCTTTCAGTTTCTTCATGCCAGGTGCTTTACACTGTACCTTGGCCAGATGTGTGAAAGCATACAGCTATGCTTAAAACATTGTAAACACCTGCTCTGACAGTATGGGGGGGGGGGGGTAAGACTAGTACAGAAAAGTAGAAACAGCCTAATCTCAACCTTTAAGTGGCCAAAGGAATGTGTGAAATCCAGAGATGCAAATGTTCCTTGGAAAGGAAGGGCTCACCTACAGGAAGATGTAGGCATGCTAAAGTAGCCAAAGGAAGAAAGGAGGGGGAGAGAGGGGTGCTAAAGTAGCCAGAGGGAAAAAGGAAGGGGAGATAGGGGTGCTAAAGTAGCCAAAGGAAGAAAGGAGGGGGAGAGAGGGGTGCTAAAGTAGCTAAAGAAAGAAAGGAGGGGGAGATAGGGGTGCTAAAGTAGCTAAAGAAAGAAAGGAGGGGGAGAGAGGGGTGCTAAAGTAGCTAAAGAAAGAAAGGAGGGGAGATAGGGGTGCTAAAGTAGCCAGAGGAAGAAAGGAGGGGGAGATGGGGGTGCTAAAGTAACCAAATAAAGAAAGGAGGGGGACAGTGGGGTGCTAAAGTAGCTAAAGAAAGAAAGGTGGGGGAGATAGGGGTGCTAAAGTAGCCAGAGGAAAAAAAGGAAGGGGAGATAGGGGTGCTAAAGTAGCCAAAGGAAGAAAGGAGGGGGAGATAGGGGTGCTAAAGTAGCCAGAGGAAAAAAGGAAGGGGAGATAGGGGTGCTAAAGTAGCCAGAGGAAGAAAGGAGGGGGAGATGGGAGTGCTAAAGTAGCCAAAGAAAGAAAGGAGGGGGAGAGAGGGGTGCTAAAGTAGCTAAAGAAAGAAAGGAGGGGGAGATAGGGGTGCTAAAGTAGCCAGAGGAAAAAAGGAAGGAGAGATAGGGGTGCTAAAGTAGCCAAATGAAGAAAGGAGGGGGAGATAGGGGTGCTAAAGTAGCCAGAGGAAAAAAGGAAGGGGAGATAGGGGTGCTAAAGTAGCCAGAGGAAAAAAGGAATGGTACATTTGATAGTGAAGATAAGTGAGAAAGTTGATGGCCAAGGCAAAGGAATACCCAAAAACTGCAAACAATTTTTGAATGCATATTATTTTTTATATTAATAAAACATGTGATATTTATTAAACATTCTTTCCATCACATCTAGGAGCTGAAGACGCTCGTTCTTAATGTCAGTTATATTTTAGACCCCCTCCTTATCATTTTCTTTAAAAATGAAAAATACCTCACAACTTTACCTTTAGGCTGCTCTCTGCCTCCTTTTCCAAAATGTGGCATTAAAAAAAATATAAAGTAAATATACATAAGCCGGATCTTTTCCAAATGCCTTTATCGGATAATAGTGATATTAATGAATGAAAACATCTCGTTATAACTGCTGTCCTTTAAGACACGTTACAGAGAACCTGGACATTAGATTTGTAGTAGTTTGCACATAACTTACTGGTGAATTTAGTGTGTAACAGAACTTATGGAAATACTGAACACTAAGGACACATGACAAGTTAAATAATGATCCAGTGATTAATAAAATGATTCATGAATTTCTATATAATAATGTTCTCTAGAAACTTAACTTGTCAAACTTTTCGCTGCTTTTGTGTTTGTATTTTTTGTTCTATTTTTAATAGTTTTATAATATATATATATATATATATATATATATATATACATACATACATATACATATACATATTAGATGCTGTAAGTCAAACAGTGTGTCTGTGTTTCTGTGTTTTGCTGTAGCAACTATCAGTAACGTATATTTATTTTTTTATTATTTTATTTTATTTTATTATTTATTTTCCTCTCAGTTTGAACAGTTTGAAAGTACAATTGGATTTAAACTTCCAAATCATCGGGCAGCAAAGCGGCTATGGAAAGTTTGCGTTGAGCACCATACATTTTTCAGGTACAGATCCTTTTGTTTGGCTACATTTCATTTATTAGTGACTGTGAAGGCTGACAGCCTAGCTAGATAAAATTTTGTAGATAATTCTATGTTATTGTAAATATTAATGTAATCCACAGGCTTGTTTTTACAAATGTAAGAAAACTGTGTTATATGCTGAACTTCAAAAATGTAACCACAGGGCACCCTGCTGGAAGAAAGCTGTTAAGTAAAGAATTACCACTGTGTTTGATCTTAAGCTTGGAGACAGGATGTCTGGGCTAGCAAATTCTTTCTGTTGTTATTAAGACAGAGATAATTATTAGATTTTACACGTAAAAAGTGTTTTTTATTGCTGTAGCTTCCTGCCCAGGTGCAGCTTACAAAGAAATGTAAATTTTGAGTTTCTGTTACCTGGGAACTAAAGGAGAAGTGATAAAAATAATGTAATATGAAATGACTCAGCAGTACTGTGTATTATCAATTTAAGACTTTCTCAGAAAGAGTGAGCATTTTATTTATTTTTTTATCATTTTGTTGACCGGTAAAGTCTGACTAGGGCAGAGCCTATTTTTAGCGGAGGCCTGGGGAGAAACGCTTCAGACGCATGTCTTTGGATTGTGGGAGGAAACCAGAGTACCCGGAGGAAACCCACACGAGCACAGGAATAAAATGCAAACTCCACACATAAGGCACCTCAGCCAAGAATCGAACCAGAGAACCTCTTGCTGTGAGGTAACAACGTTAACCACTGCACTACTGTGCTGTCCTTTTGGATTTTGTCTGAGGCTGACAACTCACCAGCACTTTGCCTTGTAAGTAAAGTTATTTAGGACATAGTTTCTCTTAGAGTTAGATAGGAATTTAGCCAGATTAGTCTATCTGTTTTCTATATTTATGTCAGACTATTCTACAGTATTGTTTTAAGGTTCCTGTGATTTCTGAACTCTTGATTAGCACTGTGTTGAATTGATGAGATTTCTATTATTTATTATTAAATATTTTTAAACCTTTCAGCTGTGGCTGTTTTGTGCAGAGATAATTTAAGCTCTTAGGGTACATTGCATGTATTTGGTAAAATTGTCCAAGCCACTCCAATAGTCTTGCTGTTTGGCACACTTACTATTTGGATAACAGTAATATTACACAGTGAAATTGGTCACCCTTGGGAGGGGCCTTATAGTAGCTGATATTAGTGGTTGGTGGCAGTCAGTACTACCTTATAGTCTGGGCAGAGAGGGGGCACAGCTGGAGAACCTGTGCCAGCCTTCCCAGGAGTGTCTGTGTGTTTGTATCTAAATCAAATCTTAAAGTGTGCATGTGTCTGCTACTTGGGCAGGTACACGAAGCACTGGTTGGACAGAGAGGATGCTGGAAGTTTTAGCTTGACCACTAGGCTGAGATCTGGACCCTATAGCTGTGCCAGTGGGGAGTCTTGTTGGAGGTCTGAAGAAAAAGGGAGAAACCAGCCCCAGACTGACTGTGATCTCTGTGTGCTCTTAAGGGGAACTGTACTTTATTGTGTGTTTACTTGTTATCCCCCTAATGTGCACGCACCTCACTGGTGCTAGTGGTGAGGATTGAGGTACCTTGATTACTGGGCCAGTACACGGGCATCACATATTAATTGTTTGTCAGTGGTGGGATAGCCACATCAGATATTAATTGTTTGATAGTGTTGGGTTAGCCACATCACATACTAAATGGCTTGTAGTGGTGTGGACAGTGAATTCCTGTAACTTGTGTACAGTGATCTCTGAAGGTGTTTTTGTATTCTAAATCAGCCAAGCAGTGAATATTCAAAGTTCAGATCACAATTGTTTTATTTCTTCTGTTAGCTTAGTCAGGGAGAGCAGGCAAGCATGTCAGCAGAGGAGTATGGAAAGCTGACAAGGAGATGTGCCAGGCTAAAGGACTGGTGCATGGAAACCTGACTAAAGCAGACATGATTGTAGCTTTGGTCACAGCTGCATCAGAAAATAGCAACCAGGAGGACAATCAGACAGGCTGTGGAGATGTACAACACTCAGAGAATGGACAGCTCAGCCTTTCCACAGAGGACTTAAAAATCCATCTGGAGCTAAAGAGACTTGAGTTGGAGGCCAGGTGTTTTGAAACAGAAGCAGCTGAGAGACTGAGACATCTTCAGGCTGAGGAGAATGAGAAACTGCTACACCTGGAGGCTGAGGAGACGGAGAAGCAGAGGCAGCATGAGAAGGAGATGCTGACTCTTCACCAGAGTCATGGAGGCAATGGGGAAGGGAGTAACTGAACCCCAGAAGCACAAAATATCAGTAAAATTATTCTGCAGTTTACAGAGGGGGCTAATTTTGATAGTTTCATTCATGTGTGTGACAGGGTATGTAAACAGTATGATGTTGACCAAAGGCTCTGGGTATGGTTCCTGACCCCCTTACTCCATGGTAAAGCTGTAACTGTGCTGTCTAAATTATCTGATCATGAATTTGTTTGATTATACTGCTGTTAAGAATTGTTTGCTAGAATTGTTTAAGCTAACATCTGAAGCTTGTAGGTAAAAGTTTTGTGAGCATAGGCACAAAGCAGATGAAAGTGTGTGTGAATATGTTGCTGAACTGAGCACTTATTTTCATAGGTGGGTGGGTGGATGTCAGGTCACCACTTTTGACAGGCTGTCAGACCTTTTGGTGCGGGAACAAGCCCTTAGCACCTTGTCTGAGGACATGAGGATCTGGTTAGCTGACAGACAATGTGCTACTTCAGATGTGTTGGGGAAGAAGGGAGACCTATACCTAGCAAGCAAGGCATCACTGCACAGGAAAGGGACACCCAGTGCTGCTCATGGGTCTAAAGGAACCCATGGTGGGCAGCCCAGACTGTCCCAACAGAATCTGATAGTAGCAGGGGAAGCCACTAGTCCAGGTACATGTCCAGAACCTAGAGTTAAATGTTTTGAATGCAACCAGTGGGTCCATGTGGCATATAGATGTCCATTGAGGCAAGGTGGGGAACAAAAGGTGAGGAAGCCAGTAAGTGGGAAGGACAATATGCCAATAGTAGATTGTCTTCAGACAACAAGGGTACCAAACTACCACCAGAGGTTACATCCTATCGTAGTGAATGGCAAAGAGGCCATGGCTAAGAGAGACACAGCCTCTGACATAACCATTGTGAAGCCTGCAATGGTTACAGAGGAGCACTACTTGCTTGGGCAGTCTACTCCAGTCAGAGCTTTAGGAGGGACTCCATTCCAAATACCTTTGTCTATGATTCACCTTGACTGGGAGGGCAGAAAAGGAAGCCAGCAAGTAGGTGTGTTTGAGGATAACCCTGCAGATGTCCTGATAGGGAATGATTTTGATAATGCAGTACCATGTGTTCATGCAGTTACATGGCTTGGAGGCAAGCTTGTGGGTCTGGTAGCCTGGGGAACACCCAGACAGACCACACACTTGCAGCCAGGACTGGTGAGGTGGTTACTTCAGGGAGGGAGCTCCTCTGCAGCAGTGAGACAGGAGGTGAGCCACAGCTGCTTGTGTGTACTGATGGTCCCTTGAACATAGTGACTGCAAGGGGAGAGGTGAGTAGTACCACCCAGGCTGACAATGAAGCACAGCTAGAGGATGCCAGACTCCCTGTGGAAGGGGAGCTGGGAAGGGTTACAAAGAGAGAGTTGGGAAAGGCTCAGCTCTCAGACCCTACACTACAAGGCCTGAAGCAGGTAGCTAGTGAGGTGCCTGATTTTCAAGGGAAGGGGGATTCTGTATACTGGGACAAAGGGTTACTGTATAGAGAGTGGACCCCTGAGGAAGGGCTAGAAGGTGAGAGAATACAGTAGTTGGTACTGCCGTCTGGTGCTTCTAGCCATAGCCCATGACATTCCCTCTACAGGTCATATGGGCATAAAACATGCAAACAGCCTTATTATGCAGAACTTCTATTGGCCTGGAATTTCCAGAGATGTAACAGGGTATTGCAGGACCTGTGAGCAGTGCCAAAAGGAAAGCAATGCAGGAGACAAAGTGAGAGCTCCTTTGATGCCTTTGCCTGTAATTGAGGAGCCATTTCAGAGAGTAGCTATGGATATTGTGGGGCCTCTGACTACCCCAAGTTCCACAGGGAAAAAGCATATCCTAGTGGTAGTAGATTATGCTACAAAATACTATGAGGCAGTGACTTTGTCCTCCACTGAGGCAGAAAAGGTGGCAAATGCTTTGTTAGAGATTTTCAGCAGGGTAGGTTTCCCAAAAGAAATGCTGACTGACAGAGTTGCCAGTTTCATGTCAGACCTGCTGGCTTGTCTGTGGAAGTACTGTTGGGTGACGCACCTGAAGACCACCCCCAACCAGCCCCAGACATATGGTCTTGTTGAGAGGTTAAACTCTACAATCAAGTCCATGCTATGGGCATTTGCAGACCAGTTTAAGAGGGACGGGACAAGTATTTGTCCCATCTGTTGTTTGCTTACAGAGAGGTTCCCCAGGAAACCACAGGTTTTTCACCCTTTGAGTTGCTGTATGGCAATAGGGTGAGAGGACCTGTAGATTTAATTTGAGGTGAGTGTGAATCTCACAAGGAATCTGTCATGGCATATGTTCTAAACCTCAGGACAAGGCACAGGGAACTTATGGGCTTGGCCCAGCAGAACCTGGCAGAAGCCCAACAACAGAAAAAAGATCTTTTATGACACAAATGTTCGAGCTAGAGAGTATGCTGTAGGGCAGCAGGTGATGGTTCTCATTCCTGTCAGACACAGCAAGCTGCAGGCAGCCTGGGAGGGACCCTACAAGGTGGCAAAGAAGTAGGGTTACCACCTGTCCCACTTTGCGAGGGACAGTCCCTATTTGGGCTGTTGTGTCCTGCAAAAAAATTGAAAAAATGGCAAATGTCCTGAGATTTTAGTACAAAATTATTTCCTATATTTCATGTAATGGTTGCATAAAACAGTTATTCTGTATCTGAAACACCTAAATGTCATAAGAAACAGAATAAATAATTAAAATGCTACAAGAATAAGTTTTTATTTGGACAAAAAAGTGAAGTTCTGTCCTTTGTACTGCCTGTGGGTATGTTTCACCCTGCAAAATCTGACGTTTGTACCAAAAATGTCCCACTTTGGGCATTTGAAAAGGTGGCAACTCTACAAAGAAGGCAGTTGATGTTAACTATATGGTAGATCTGCTAGGCAGGAGGCAGAGGCACAAATTGTACCATGTTAACATGATGAAACCTTACCATGATAGGGAGGCCCTTGTGCTGAGTATTTGCAGTGGATTGCAGGAGGAGCCTGAGAGAGATCTGGTGACTGATCTCAGTGAGGCTCAGACTGACACCTTGGTGGAAGGGGTAGCAGTATCCAAGCAGCTATCTCCTACAAAGGTTCTAGAAATCCGAGCAGTACTACAGGAGTTTGGGGACATGTTCAATGGGAAACCAGGGTGCACCACTAGGTGGATACAGGACCTGAAAAGCCTAATAGGCAGGCCCCTAATAGGGTATCTGAGAGAGTCAAACAGACTGTGTGGGAGGAAATAAAGGAAATGTTGGAACTAGGGGTAATTCAAGACTCCAACAGTCCCTGGGCCTCCCCAGTTGTGCTGGTGTCAAAGAAAGATGGCATCACCAGCTTCTGTGTGGACTACAGGAAATTAAATAATCACACAGAGTCAGATGCGTATCCCATACCTAGGTCAGATGAAGCCCTAGAACAGCTGGGTGGGACTAAGTATCTTACAACCATTGATTTTACCAAGGGTTACTGGCAGGTGCCCTTGACTCCCAGTGCTAGAGAGAGGTCAGCCTTTGTGACTCCTTTTGGCTTGTATGAGTTCACAAAAAATGCCCTTTGGGATGAAAAATGCCCCAGCTATTTTCCAGAGGCTGGTAGATCATATCCTAACAGGAGCAGGAGGGTTTGCCCTTGCTTACCTATATGATATTGCCATCTACAGCCATTCCTGGCAAGAGCACCTTCAGCATGTAAGGGAGGTGCTGGGCAGACTACAGAGGACAGGGTTGACCATTAAGCCCAGCAAATGTCAGGTCAGTATGGCAAAGGTCTCCTACCTGGGACATAGAGTGGGGAGTGGTAAGATCAGGCCAGAACCTGCCAAAGTGGAAGCCATTCAGGCATGGCCTGCACCTGTTACCAAAAAGCAGGTGAGGGCATTCTTAGGGACAGCTGGGTACTACAGAAAGTTCATCCCCAGTTATAGTACCATAGCTGCTCCCCTCACAGACCTGACAAGGAAAAACAGACCAGATAAGGTAGTGTGGACCTCAACATGTGAGCAGGCATTTTAGAAGCCTAAAGAAGCTTTGGGAGGACCCCCTGTGTTAGCCAGTCCAGATTACAGCAAATAATTTGTTGTGCAGGTGGATGCTTTGAACCATGAAGCCAGATTTCTTCAGAGGGAGAAGAGCACCCAGTAGTTTATCTCAGTCATAGACTCCAACCCTGGGAGAAATGCTATGCCACTGTAGAAAAAGAATGTCTAGCCATAGTTTGGGCACTGCATAAATTTCAGCCTTATCTATGTGGAGGTAAATTCACTATAGTTACAGATCACAATCGCCTAACATGGTTACATCGAGCCAGCCAGCAAAATGCCAAGTTGCTAAGATGGAGCCTAGGGTTGCAAGCATAATATGTCAGTGCAGCACCGCAGTGGGGTTAGCAATGCCAATGCAGATGGGCTGTCAAGACAGGGAATGGAGTAAGGTATACCCATATAGACCTAACCCTCTCAAGCAACGTTTCTCAAGGGTCACTTGAAAAATTAGCTTGAGTTCTCTGGGGGGGATAAGTGAAGGCTGCCAGCATAGCTAGATAGAATTTTGAAAGTACAATTGGATTTAAACTTCCAAATCACTGGGCAGCAAAGCAGCTATGGAAAGTTTGCATTGAGCACCATACATTTTTAAGGTACAGATCCTTTTATTTGGCTACATTTCGTTTATTAGTGACTATGAAGGCTGACAGCCTAGCTAGATAAAATTTTGTAGATAATTCTGTTATTGTAAATATTAATGTAATCCACAGGCTTGTTTTTACAAATGTAAGAAAACTAAATGTAAGTAAACTGTGTTATATGCTGAACTTCAAAAATGTAACCACAGGGCACCCTGCTGGAAGAAAGCTGTTAAGTAAAGAATTACCACTGTGTTTGATCTTAAGCTCGGAGACAGGATGTCTGGATAAGCAAATTCTTTCTGATGTTATTAAGACAGAGATGATTACTAGATTTTACATGTAAAGTATCTTTTATTGCTGTAGCTTCCTGGCCAGGTGCAGATTACAAAGAAATGTAAATGTTGAGTTTCTGTTAGCCTGGGAATTAAAGGAAAAGTGATAAAAATGATGCAGTACCAGGTTACAACTCTTACCACACTTTTCAGCCACCAAACCAAGACTGAAACACTAAAGGTGGAGGAGTGTCCATATTCACCAAGGATATTCACCCCTCCAGGCTAGTTGCCCAACACAATGCATCTGAAATTCTCCAGGTGCAACTAACACTAGGTAAGACTGCAATCCAAATTGTAGCTTGCTACAGATCCCCCACCATGCCCCAAGATTCTCACTAAACCTTTCTAAACATACTGGAAAATATTAGGATACAACAAAACACCCTAATACTGGGTGATTTCAACTATCCTGCCATTAACTGGGAAAACTACTCGAGTACCAACACCTTTTCCCAACGGTTCTTGGAATTCATAAATTCCAATGCCCTGGATCAACTAATTCATAGTCCCACCAGGGGCTGCAATATCCTAGACCTGGTCATTACCAACATGGGAGATAGATGCTCCACACCAGTGGTCACCCCCTCATTGGTCAGGGCTGAACATAAGAAAATCACCCTTGACATCCACATCCCATCCCCACCCCCCAGTAAGGAAACCACCGTAAAAAACTTCTCCAAAGCCAACTTCATGCTACTCAAGTCAGAAGTGACAAACTTCATGACATCCATGCAGACGGGAGCTGAAGATTCGATTGCTGAATCCTACACTAAGGCACTGTATGAGCGCATCCACTCGTGCATGAATCGTGCCATCCCAAATAGAACCAAAACGCACTCCTCCAATAAAAGGAAGCCAATCTAGTAGTCCCCTGCCATAAACAAACTATACAACAGAAGAAAGGTACTGTTGCAGAAAAGAGGAAAACTCCAGGATGCAAAAAACTCCCTTAACAGCCTCAGTAAGAAGCTGAGATCCCTCATAAAATCCTCCAAAGCTAGTTATGAAAATAAAATTGCCAAATATTCCAAAGACAACCACAAGGCATTCTATAGTTATGTCAAGAATCTAAATGGTAATGCTCAGATATGCTCTGAGATACAACAGAATGGCATTAAATATACTGATCCCAAGGATATTGACAATATCCTGGCAGATCGATTTAGTGCCAGTTTCACCCTCCTCTCTCCCCCTAAAAGGCCCATCTCAATACCAAAAGATTGCCAAATTCTGGTAATCACGGCCACACAGGTAGAAACCGCACTCTCCAAAGCTAAGAATACAACATCCATGGGACCAGATGACATCCCGGGCTGTGTATTACATGAACTACAAAATGAACTGGCACCTCACCTATGTGTTATGTTTAATCATAGCCTCGCCTCAGGCTTCATGCCCACTGAGTGGTGAACAGCTACAGTTATCCCACTCCACAAGGGGGGATCCACCTTGGATCCCAGGAACTGCTGTCCCACCAGTCTGACGAGCCTGATCTGCAAGGGCATGGAACGCATTATCATGGAACTTATAAACAAAAACATTGGCAACCTTCAAACACTGGACTCCACCCAGTTTGGGTTCATGAAGGGCCGCTCTTGTCTCCTGAACCTGATTGACTTCTTTGAGTCAGTCTCCAGAGCTGTGGACGAGGGTAAGGCTGTCCACACAGCCTATCTGGACCTCGCCAAGGCCTTTGACAACATCCCCCACTCTGGAATCATAGGTAAACTTATTAAGCTGGGCATAAATCCCTACGTTACTCGATGGGTTGCCAACTGGCTTACTGACAGAACCCAGACTGTAAAAGTAGCCGACTCCAAATCCAGCTCCAGAAAAGTGACAATTGGAGTACTGCAGGGTTCAGTCCTGGGACCGCTCTTGTTTGGCATCTACTTCTCTGAAGTACAGGCCAACACTAAGGGACTCTGGCTAACAAAGTTTGCAGATGACTGCAAACTGGGAGCCATTATTGAATCCCCAAATGATGTGGATATTCTACAAAAGGGCCTTACAGAAACAGATGCTTGGTGCCAGAGCCATGGGCTCCAGCAGAAAACATGTACCCATGAATTACCACATAGGTGGCAGTACACTAAACACCAAAAGTGTGATGAGAGACTTAGAGACACAGGTGGATGGACAGTGGTCTCACTTTCAATAACCACATTGCCACAACAGTCAGGAACTTCTGTGTGACACACCTCATCACTAAGGGCCTTTCATCCAGAAAAAAGGAGGTCATTGTCCCACTGTACTCATCCCTCATTAGACCCATTATAGAGTGCAACAGCCCATTTGGTAAGTACCTCACAAGACATCTGCAACAGCTGAAAAGGCTGCAGAAATACCTCACTAAAAGAATCACAGGCCTAAAGCAGATGCCCTATGCTGACCATCTGAACAGACTCCAGCTATACTCTATGGCATATCATCTACTCAGAGGCAATCTCTGCTTAACATACAAGGCCGTGTCAAACCCTGAGCTGTAGGACATGCTCCACTTAAAGAAATGCCAATCCCTCAGAGCCACATGCTTCAGGGATCTAAACCTTGTCATCACAATAAACAAAACATGCTGGAGGAATAGGTTCTTGACTCAGAGACTCCCCATACTCTGGAATAGACTGCCCATACATGTCAAGCAGAGCACCTCCTTGGCCCTCTTCAAAAGGAACCTTGACAATTGGATGGGAGATAGGAAGTTCATCCCGAGGATCACGCCAGTTGCCCTGCAAGACAGGGGACCGGGGAAGTAAATATTGTGGGAAGAAATATCCAGGGAATTGTTATGGCTAGGCTTGTATAGGCACTAGGGCTGATAGCCTAGTACCAGCCTATGAACCTATAATGTGAAATGACTCAGCAGTACTGTGTATTATCAATTTAAGACTTTCTCAGAGAGAAAGATTGAGCATTTTGGATTTTGTCTGAAGCTGACAACTCACCAGCACTTTCCCTTGTAAGTAAAGTTATTTAGGACATAGTGTCTCTTAGAGTTAGATAGGAATTTAGCCAGCTTAGTTTAGCTGTTTTCTATATTTATGTCAGACTGTCCTACAATATTGTTTTAAAGTTCCTGTGATTTCTGAACTCTTGATTAGCACTGTGTTGAATTGATGAGATTTGTCTTGTGCTTTTATTATTTATAATTAAATATTTTTAAACCTTTCAACTGTGGCTGTTTTGTGTAGAGATAATTTAAGCTCTTAGGGTACATTGCAAGTATTTGGTGATACTGCCCAACCCACTCCAACAGTCTTGCTGTTCGGCACACTTACTATCTGGATAACAGTAATATTATGCAGTGAAATTGATCACTCTTTGGGAAGGGCCTTATAGTAGCTGCTATTAGTGGTTGGTGGCAGTTGGTACTACCTTATAGTCTGTGCAGAAACGGGGCACAGCTGGAGAATCTGTGTCAGCCTTTCCTAGGAGTGTCTGTGTGTTTGTAGCTAAATCAAATCTTAAAGCATGCGTGTGTAGCTACTTGGGCAGGGACACGAAGCTATGATTGGACAGAGAAGGTGCTGTAGGTTTTAGCTTGACCACTAGGCTGAGATCTGGACCCTATAGCTGTGCCAGTGGGGAGTCTTACTGGAGATCTGAAGAGAAAGGGAGAAACCTGCCCCAGACTGACTTCGATCTCTGTGTGGTCTTAAGAGAAATTGTACTTTACTGTGTGTGTACTTGTTATCCCCCCATGTGCATGCCCCTCACTTGTGCTAGTGGTGAGGATTGATGCTCCTTGATTACCGGGCCAGTGCACGGGCTTCACTATGACCACTTCTAATTTTTGGGTAAATCCAAAAATACATCCAGTGGTGTTTGTCTGGACACTAGCCTGCTTTCTCTTTCTAGGAAGACAGAGTGAGGACAGCTGAACTACATGTCAATGTTTGACAGCAGATGAATATTTTGGAACTTATTTTCCAGAGAGTCTTTAAAGGATACAACAGTTTCAGATCCATTGCAGTTATTTGTTAAGAAAATGATATGGTAGAAAGGCAGGCTTGTGGCCTTATGATAAGCAGCATATTTAATAATCTGAATGCCCTCCAAATCATCTCCAAATGTAAAGCAGCACTACAACAAGGTGACATACAGCAACTAAGTTTCTGCAGAAATTGAATATGTTTAAGTGGCTTATACTCTCTGTTGTCAGGCAGTAAAAACAGACCCATGAAGACTTCATTATAGCTGTCTTCAGCAGTATGTAAATGACTCTGGAAATCTAATTTTTTGGTGTATTACAAAAAAAATGGTGTACAAAATGACATTTCCTAAAATAATTTAAATGTTTCTGCTGTTCACATCAATTGCTAGGGTACAAGAAGCTCTTTTGCTGAACTCTTCCTACCATGAATGTGGTGATACAGGCAGGTGTAAAATGCAGGATGTGTCATAGTGCTAAATCATTAGCATAGAAGATAAAATGGCTGCCATCTTAGCAAGTAGTGTAATATTTAGCTTTTAGGTTATTCCTAAAGAGTACTACATTTCAAATTACCAGTTGCTAATGACTATTTTGTTTAGTTACATGGACTTACAAACAACACTTATGCAGTATGTCATCCTCTGATCAAGTCTGCACTGATGAGGCTGGATGGGCTAACCAAGATAGTTTCAGTAACAATATTCTCTGTGGTACAGTGATTTGTAAATGAGCTTATCTATCATACTGTAATATCAGGAGGACATGGAGCTGAATTTGTGTTGAATTGTATTACTGTATGATTGACATAAAAAGAAATTGAGGTATATGTTAGTTTTATGACATTTCTGCTGTCTTCCTGTCTCATATGTTACAGAATAACATCACCAGACACAACTCCAAAGAAATTCCTCACACTGGGTTCCAAATTCCGCTACAGTGGCAGAACACAGGCCCAGACTAGAAGGGCCAGTGAAAAAATTCAGCGCCCTGCACCTTACTTTGAACGGTCATCTAGCAAGCGCTATACTATGTCCCGTAGCCTTGATGGTGGTAAGAACCTCACAATAATCCACAGTTTGGTGTTAGACAAAAATGAGTTTGGCAAGTAAATCATCTTGCCTCACGTGGCACCTCACGTGGCATTCCTAGTCCTTTCTAGTTATAAATTTAAGTATGAAAAACATAGCATTCAGATATATGTGTATGAATTTATGTTTCTTATAGGGTCTTTTTCCTGTAGGAGGTAAATTTCATATGATTTACAGGTTCACTTTGATTTAAGTAAATGTCTCTCCTTTTCTAAAAGTGAATATTTGGACAGTTGCAGGAATGGGAGAAATTGACTAGGTTTGTGTTGAAAGTTCACCCAGTATCTCTCTCTCACACACACACACACACACACACACACACACACACACACACACACACACACCTACACCCACCCTATTCCGACAAGTGAGTAATTTCGGAATATAGTCATTTCCCTGGATATGTCGTTTCAGTGAAGCTCTGCTGAGCAGAACAATGTTTCAGAAGAATGCAGATCATCACTGACTCATAGAGATTAAACATCAGCACCATGCATGCTGGCAGTAAGAAAATGGCTAATTTTAAGACATCTGCCTGGCAAGCAAGAGAATACATGAGGCAATGAATATGAAAAACGATGAGGCATGGTAGCAGGGTTTGATTCTACCTCTTTGCCTCTTATGGTAGCAGAAAATTTCAAATTGATGTGCCAACTATCAAGCCGTGGAAATACCATGCATACTTACCACAAAGATGAGTACACTTTAATGCACATTAAGAAGTAGGTGTTGGCACTAACTAGTAGCTGTACAACCGTCTGCAATTTTATAACTGACTTGTCGACACTAACTAGTAGCAATACAACCATCTGCAGTTTTATAACTGACTTGTCAGCACTAACTAGTAGCAGTACAACCATCTGCAGTGTTATAACTGACTTGTCGGCACTAACTAGTAGCAGTACAAACATCTGCAGTTTTATAACTGACTTGGTACTAACTAGTAGCAGTACAACTGTCTGCTGTTTTATAACGAACTTGGCAGTAACTAGTAGCAGTACAACCGCTGGCAGTTTTATAACTGACTTGTTGGCACTAACTAGTAGCAGTACAACTCTCTGCATTTTTATAACTGACTTGGCACTAACTAGTAGCAGTACAACTGTCTGCAGTTTTATAACTGACTTGTTGGCACTAACAAGTAGCAGTACAACCGTCTGGAGTTTTATAACTGACTTGGCACTAACTAGTAGAAGTACAACCATCTGCTGTTTTATAACTGATTTGTGGGCACTAACTAGTAGCAGTACAACCGTCTGCAAGGCCGGATTAAGACCAAATGGGCCTGATGCTGCAGCTCAAAAAGGGCCTATTTTTTCTTGGCATTGGTGCATGTGCATTCGACACTAACCGTACATGCACACTCAGACCGACCAAGAAGCCTTAATTGCTTGCGATGCAACCAGCCAGCCTTTATTGAACATAAATAATAATAATGAGATTTCAACGTATTATCGTAATAACTCGAGATTAACATCAAGCTATGTAACATCAACATTCAATAGCAATTGTCTGAAAAGTGCACTTAATGCAGAAAAGACTAAACCACATCAACTTAATCTCGCCTACCTAGGCATATTGTCACTCTTACTACTGCGCTAGTGCTGCTTACTTATATTGCTGTTTTTCGAGCCTTAGCAAGCACGAATTATTCAATCGTGTCAGTGAAGTCAAGGCTTTGCAGCAGCTCATGCTCAGTGCTCATAAGCACCAGCATGCTTAGCCTTTCCTGCCTCATTGAGGACCGCAGCTCTCCTTTGACTATTCTCAACTTTGAGAAGCTTGGCTCGCCAGAAGCATTGGACACCATCATGCCCAGATAGATGCGTAACCCAATCTCGACATTTGGAAATGTCTGAGAAAGATTCAACGATGACAAAAGCTTGTACATGGTAAGCTCTGCTGATTCATTCACAGTCCCCGGTTTCTGAGTGCACATAAATGCAGCAAACTGTATCAGCTCAGCCACCAGTGTGTCTTCCAAGTCATCTGGATATGAGGAAACGAGATTCTTAGCTTTGTCCTCGATCTGCTCAATGCTCAATGATGTTTGCTCTGAGAGAAATCTGAATGTTTTACAAATATTGTCATACGCCTTCATCCACTTTTCCAGTTCAGCTAACAGATTGTTGATCATGACCAGGTACATCTGAGTTTTGAATGTTTCCCTTGGGCTGAGATCTGCTTCGTTTGCAGCTCCTTCATCAGGCATTCGCTTTCGCTTATGGCCTTGACGCTGCTCAGCCTTGTTTTCGCAGTGTTGAACCTTTTCAGTTGCCATCTGCTCATACACATCAAATCTGTCCCCTGCAAACTGAACCGTGTCGTCCAATGATGCCATCAAGCCAGTTTCCGTATTCAGGCTGACTGTAGGATCTTGGAGGCTAATGCTCGTACTGTTGAGACAGCTAAGGATATCATTCCAGGCAGTTGCCATAACTGCTGTCTCAAGTTCATCCATCCTGTGCGAAAATCCCTCAACCTGATTTCTCATATCTGCCTTCTGCTCCTTATCTGCCACATGCTCATCTAGGAGTTCCTGAATGCTCTTCCACCGTTCTACCAATGCTTTGATAGCATCTGCACATTCACACCATCAGGTTCCAGGCAAACCCTTGAGCGTCAACGTGCAGGGATTCTTTAGTCGCTCCCAGCGATATGTTGAGTCAGACAGGAATGCATATAGTCCATTGACAAAATCGAAAAACCTGGTAGAGCCACTGCAGCTTTCAACGGCCTGATCTCCTACCAGGTTTAGGCTGTGGTTGCAGCATGGAATAAAAGCGGCGTATTTACATTCTCGCTTCACAATTGCCTTTTCACCATTGTACCATCCTGACATGTTTGACACATTGTTATATGACTGGCCTCTGCAGTTAGCAATATCCAAACCTTTTTCTTTCAGAAAGTTCAGAAGTATGCTAGCCATCTGCTCAGCCGTGTGTCTCATTATCATAGGCATGACTGTCAGGATCCGTTCAAATGGGCCCAATGGCAGAAAGCACCAGATAACAATCAGTTGATCGAGGAGTGATACATCGGATGTCGAGTCAATCGAGACAGAGAAATACTTAGCCTCCTTGTCTTCTTTCAGGATGGTGTCTTGCACCTTTTGTCCCATGATCTTCACCAGTTCCTCGCAAATTGTGGATGACAAATAGGAAACGTGACCTTTCTCGTGGTTCTCATACTTTCTAATATGGCTAGCCAGCAAAGTATCATACTCTGTCAACAGTTCAATGATGCCAAGTTAGTTACCATTATGAGCGGAACCTATGATCTCATCCGCGCTCCTTATAGCAAGACCATGCTCAGCTAGGAATATCAGAATGTCGATGAGCCACTTCAGAATCTGGCACCAATAACACCGCTCTTTCTCGACCTGCTTGGCGGCTAGGTAGTCAACACAACTGGCCTCCCTGTCAGCTCACAAAGGACAACATAGCCTCATGATGACCATCGCTGCTTTCATGCATTTTTATTCTGGATTCGACTGCCCTCCAGTTGTCAAAACCTCCAGAAACTAACTTGGTTGCTTGAACAGCACTGCCGCCGAACAACTTGCATGCAAAGCAGAACACCTTCCCTGTCGAAGCCGAGTAGCACAACCATTGTCTAAGATTTTTTGCCATTGAGCAGATGCATACGCACAAAGAAGGTCTTTGTGCATCGACGTTGGAATGACTCGCCTGGGTATCGTCTGGCACTCTCTTCAGACTTCGATTCAGTGTGTTGGCAGTTTTTTGGACCTTTATTGGCCCAATATTCTCGAGAGTCACCGTTGATTTCACCCCACTGTCCCAAATCATTGGTGAAAGCCTCCAGCGTCAGCGCTAGTGCTTCAGCGATAGCATCTCCTTTCACCTCTTCTCTCTCCGCTGAACTTTCCCACTCTTTATTCTCTCTTTCCTCCACAGGTTCATCTTGCTTAGCCTGGTCTTCAGGAGCACTTGAACTAGCAATCGCATCCGATGCAGACGATGGAGATAAAGATGCTCGTACTCCAAAGTATGAACTCAGTTTGGGAATTTTCGCCAAAACCTTTTCTTGTTCTGCTGCTTCTTTCCTTTTCTTTTTCGCTTTATCCCATCCACTGAGTTGAGACGCCATAGCAAGCATGCACGAACAGTACAAAAGATATCACAAAGTAAACTGTTTAACATAAAATTGATAGCATTAACTTGAAATCTTCTGTTAACAATAAACACAATGATGTTATAGTTATGTCACAGCACAAAGAATAATAGTAACTGTATAATAAGTAACGCTGTGTATAGGCGTCCGAAAGACGGACTCCAAATTTCATTCTAAGAATTATTTTGAGGTTAATATAGCAAGGGAAAACTGTTCAGCTCCCAGATAATTCTCATCTGTTTTCATATGGGCCTATTTCAGGAATGGGCCTAATGCTGCAGCATCAATAGCACCCACCTTAATCCAGCCCTGACTGTCTGCAGTTTTATGACTGACAAGTTGGCACTAACTAGTAGCAGTACAACTGTTGACACTTTTATGACTGACTTGTCGGCACTAACTAGTAGCAGTACAACCATCTGCAGTTTTATAACTGACTTCTCAACACTAACTAGTGGCAGTACAATTGTCTGCAGGTTTATGACTGACTTGGCACTAACTAGTAGCAGTACAACTGTTGGCAGTTTTTTGACTGACTTGGCACTAACTAGTAGAACTGCAACTGTCGAGAGTTTTATAACTGACTTGTCAGCACTAACTAGTAGCAGTACAACTGTCTGCAGTTTTATAACTGACTTGGCACTGACTAGTAGCAGTACAACTGTCTGCAGTTTTATAACTGACTTGTCAGCACTAACTAGTAGCAGTACAACTGCCTGCAGTTTTATGACTGACTTGTTGGCACTAACTAGTAGCAGTACAACAGTCTGCAGTATTATAACTGGCTTGTTGGCACTAACTAGTAGCAGTGCAACCATCTGCAGTTTTATGACTGACTTGGCACTAACTAGTAGTACAGCTGTCTGCAATTTTATAACTGACTTGTCGTCACGAACTAGTAGCAGTACAACTCTCTGCAGTTTTATAGCTAACTTGTTGGCACTAACTAGTAGCAGAACAATAGTCTGCAGTATTATAACTGACTTGTCGGCACTAACTAGTAGAACTACAACTGTCGAGAGTTTTATAACTGACTTGTCAGCACTAACTAGTAGCAGTACAACTGTCTGCAGTTTTATAACTGACTTGTTGGCACTGACTAGTAGCAGTACAACTGTCTGCAGTTTTATAACTGACTGGTCAGCACTAACTAGTAGCAGTACAACTGCCTGCAGTTTTATGACTGACTTGTTGGCACTAACTAGTAGCAGTACAACAGTCTGCAGTATTATAACTGGCTTGTTGGCACTAACTAGTAGCAGTGCAACCATCTGCAGTTTTATGACTGACTTGGCACTAACTAGTAGTACAGCTGTCTGCAAGTTTATAACTGACTTGTCGTCATGAACTAGTAGCAGTACAACTCCCTGCAGTTTTATAGCTAACTTGTTGGCACTAACTAGTAGCAGTACAACAGTCTGCAGTATTATAACTGACTTGTCGACACTAACTAGTAGCAGTACAACCATCTGCCGTTTTATAACTGACTTGTCGACACTAACTAGTAGTAGTACAACTGTCTGTAGTTTTATGACTGACTTGTCAGCACTAACTAGTAGCAGTACAACCGTCTGCAAATGTATGACTGACTTGTTGGTACTAACTAGTAGCAGTACAACTGTTGGCAGTTTTATGACTGACTTGTCAGCACTAACTAGTAGCACTACAACTGTCGAGAGTTTTATGACTGACTTGTCAGCACTAACTAGTAACAGTACAACCGTCGGCAGTTTTATAACTGACTTGTTGGCACTAACTAGTAGCAGTGCAACCGTCTACAGTTTTATAACTGGCTTGTCGGCACTACTAGTAGCAGTACAACCATCTGCAGTTTTATAACTGACTTGTTGACACTAACGAGTAGCAGTACAACTGTCTGTAGTTTTATGACTGACTTGTCAGCACTAACTAGTAGCAGTACAACCGTCTGCAAATGTATGACTGACTTGTTGGTACTAACTAGTAGCAGTACAACTGTTGGCAGTTTTATGACTGACTTGTCAGCACTAACTAGTAGCACTACAACTGTCGAGAGTTTTATGACTGACTTGTCAGCACTAACTAGTAACAGTACAACTGTCTGCAGTTTTATAACTGACTTGTCTTTCTTTTCATAGTGTAACAGTCATTAAAAATGAGAGTGTGAGAGTGGAAAGGTGTGTGTGTGTGTGTATGTGTGTGTGTATCTGTGTGTGTGTGTGTGTGTGTGTGTGTGTGTGTCTGTGTGTGTGTGTATCTGTGTGTGTGTATCTATGTGTGTGTGTGTGTGTGTGTGTGTGTGTGTGTGTGTGTGTGTGTGTGTGTGTGTGTGTGTGTGTGTGTGTGTGTGTGTCTGTGCGTGTGTATCTATGTGTGTGTGTGTGTGTGTTGATTTACCAAGGAAGTAAAAAGCAGAATATCTAAGGACCAGATATGAAGTGTAGAACTCAATCAGAAGTGATGTACCGCAGCAAATGTTACAAATCCATGAATGCATGCATACCACAACAGGTCTGTTTGTTGCACCAATGTTACACTGTTGTGCAACAACACAAATAAAAGTTGCAAATTGCTTAATACAAAAAATTATATATAGGAGAAACTATCAACTATATTTGTTACATGCTTTCACTTCATCTCATACCAAAACCTTTGTAAAAATGCAGTGTTTTGTAGCATTAAAAAGGGTTCTCTGTTTATGATTCTGTTCCTGTAATGCATGCAAAACCTGGCCACCATCAGAAATTAAACCTTTGTATAGCCATACCATCCAATTCCCCCTTTTTTCAAAAGTGCTTTATGAAAAACATTTTGCTAAACCCTTTTCCAGATGTGATCCCAAGGTTGTTTCCTGTTTTATTTCTAATGCTAGCAGAACATTGCCAGTATTTCACCCTGCTTTATGCCTTTTAACTGCTGCAGTCACCTTAAACATTAACGTTGCCCCTGGATGCTGGGTTTTATGCTGGTCTGCTGAAGTTTTCTTAATTTTTATTTCTCAAAAGATATTCACTTATTTATTTATTTATTTATTTATTTATTTACATTTGTTTACCGGGAAAGTCCCACTAGACAGTCATTGAGGTACATAGTAAAAACATTGAGGTACATAGTCAAAAACTTAAAAAAATAAAGTTTTTTTTTTATCATTATCTGGGTTTACAAGCTTTTTAGGGCAAATCTGTTTATACTTATCTGAACATGTGACACACAGTTAGATTGGTATGGATTATTCTACCTCTCTTTCCAAATGTAGAAACAAGCGCAGCTGATCTTTCTTAAAATACATTCTGTATCTTGCCTGACTCTGTTGCTGGTTCTCCCTGAGATGGCACCTCTCAACTCTGGCCAGACACTCCTTACCTGTCTCCATGGTTCATAGGAGCTCCATATCTGATGTGCACTCATCAGTTTAACAACCAAGAAAAAAAATCTTCTGATATAAGTCACTGCATACATTAAAAAACAGTATTTCTGTACCACATTCAGAAATGCCAGCATGAAAATGAATACACTGGTGACTGCTTGGCATCTGCTGATTGTCCCTCCTAGCCCCTTACAACTGGGGTGGCTGCCCCTTTCTTTCCAACCTAGCTAAACATTTTTCAGGGTCCACTGTATGAGTCTCAAATTCTGTAAAAACTCAGCATCCCTTGAAGTATGTTTTGTTAATGTATGTAACGGACGATGACTGTTAAAGTCCAAGTATCATCTTCTAAGTTTTCTGTGTTCATTCACATTCAACAATTTGTATTTAACTGTATTGACATCTAAAACTGGATAGAATTAACACTGTAAGCCAGTATAAACTTTTAATATAAAACCTACTGGTTGAATAAAAACAGATAAATTAATGTAGTTCAAGTAAAGTTGCTTGACACACCAAAATATTTCATCATAGAATCATAGGAGGTTACTAGGCTATTGGCCCTGAGGCCCTCATAAGCCTAACTAAGAGTTTAGCCCATGTTTAGACAAATCAGCCCCAGATGCCCCTGTTTAGCAGTGACATGGGTGGAATCCCAGGGGTATATTTTCTGTTTCCCATCCAGTTTTCCAGGTTGCAATTAAAAGAGGTAAAGAATATAAATGTATACAAATAGCAAAGAAAATATTGTGCTTGGTGTGGAGAGGGGAGACGGAGTCTATTCCATAGATGGGGAGTCTCTGGGACACACATCTGTCCCACCAACAAGTCCTGTTGATGTCACAGACCAGGTTGAGGATACTCATGCGGGTTATTTGAGTGGAACTTGACTTGCGGATATGCAACAGTCCCATCAATGTGGGGTCTTTGAATGCCTTGTATGCCAGACAGAGGTCACCTCTGAGGAGTCTGTATGAAACTGAGTAGAGGGATAGGGCTTTTAGCCTATGTCTGTATGGTAGATGTTTGAGGCCCTGTATTCTGCTGGTGAGGAACCTCTGTGGTCTCTCCAGCTGTTGCATGTGCTTTGCAAGGTACATGCCAAAAGGGGAACTGTAATCAATAATGGGCCTTATAAGGGAAGAATACAGGGATGTTATGACCTTCTTGTCCCTTGATGAGATAACCTTACTTAAGAGGTGGGCCATGTAAAAGGCTTGCCGTACAAAGGAAGCAACATGGTGGTCAAAAGTCAGATTGCTATCAACCTGGGTGCCCAAATCCCTCAAAACTGATTGAGTGCTTAGGACATTGTTATTAATGTGATATTTGTGGAGACGTCACTCTCCCCAAAGCGGATGATGATGCATTTTTTAGTATTCAGCTTGAGGCCATGTTTCTGGCACTAGTCATTTGTCTGAGTGAGACCCTCTTGGAGGATGTCCACATCACTAGGGGAATTGATGACAGCACCCAGCTTGCAGTCATAAGCAAACCTGGTCAGCCATAGCCCACTGGTTTTGGCCTGCTCCTCAGAAAAGTATATCCCAAATAACAGGAGCCCCAAGACTGAACCCCGCAGTACCCCACTTGTTACAGGTCTACTACTTGAAATGGCTTCCCCTATTTTGACTACGTGGATTCTATCAGTTCAGTCATTAAATGGAAAGAAATAATAATAATTTTATAAAACCAGAACAGCTTCCTGTAAGTATCTGTTTTATTTCAAACTTCCATTCTAATGCTGCTTTATGCAAAAGTGAACAAAAGTTATCTTGACTGCAGCAACTGGTATCCATTTAATTTGAAGTACATTGTACATTTTAAAGATTTGTAAGGGGACTGTAAAGTGTGGCAGTTGTTTTTTGTGTATTATGGTTGCTGTGGCACACCATTTTTTATATGCACTCACTACTCGTAAATCAAAAATGTTTCACATCACAAATTGTCAGCAAGAAGTACATAATAAGACCAGATATGCTTTTTTGGTGAGGAAAAACTCAAAGATGGTGGAGGGATGGAATTAGTGAAATCTGTGCTATGAGAAATAAATACATTTTAAATGAACTACAGAAACATTAAATATGCTACCTAAAATCATTGTTTATATTTGTTGTGGTGGAGGAATTTAAAATAATGGGGGGGGACAGCGACACCTATATGTTTGTAGAGACATAACATGGCAGGCAGCTTCACAGTACCAGCAGGAAAAGGGAATCTTCAAAATGTTTGTATGAATGCATGAAAAAGGCACTGATTTTTGCATATGCAAATGTTTTCTCACACAGCTGCTCGGATCTTGATCCCTGCTATTTCTGGTAGACGCCTTTATTCACAGCATAAGAGCCCATGTGATTACCAGCCAAAATCTGCACTAGCGTAGTACTGTTTCCCGAAGGAGCACAACACTAACAACTGCCACAAGCCTTAAAGATACAGCGTCAAAAAAGGAGTGAAAGGTATTCTGGCCTAATTCATGAGCAAGAAACTGAGACCAGTAGAATTGTCTTTAAATGGACACTATCAGGAAACTACTACTCCCAGCCTCAGGCAAAAGTCGGAACATTGACATAAGGACAAACACTCAGACAGCGGGTGATGTTCAACTACCTCCCCAAAGCTTGCAGGTAGTGGGCTCATCAACGCAATCTAAACAAGTCCTCAGCTGTGGTTGAAAACAAAGTGACTGAAGGAAACACTCCATCCATGTCCCACTTTTCCTCAAGCTTCAAATAACGGAAGCTTCAGCTGGACAAATCAAATAAAAAATAAAAACAAAGCTTCAGCTTGCTATATCTCTAAAAATCATTTTAGTAGTGGAGCAAGCCCCTTACAACCCCCATTGTAGGGGGCCTTACCCAACCCCTTTCTTAGATATACTATCTCCATAGTTGCATAGCCATGGAGAAAAAGAAGAAAGACAACACATAGCAAATCATTGCCAGTATACAGATGGAAACTGCACTGGCAGTAATTTATTTTTATGGGAAACAATGGTCACTGAGCTGCAGTAATTGAGCTGAGACCTTGTCTGGATAGAAGAGTAAGGAATCAGTTAGTTCCCATACTGGGGTGTCTCCTTAGGTTCTTACACTGCTCAACTTGAAGACAGCTGTAGTCTTTTGATGACAAGTCTTATCTGGGGAGGTGGTCTCTTGAATCAACCAGTCACAGATCAGTGGAGCTTGGGACCAAAGACTGTCTTTCTAGGGCTGGCCCTCATGCCCATGTGGGTTTGCAGGTCCCAGCTAAAGAGACTTCAGGAAGTTGATGCAGTCAGGGTTTCTGCCTCAAAGTTGACTTCAAGCAGATGTTTGAAATTGAATGACAGCTTGGGTCTTGGCTGTGGGAGGGCACTTTTGGTTCTTTGATCTGGAACAGACTGTGGACTTCTCTAGAGAGTACTCTGCCTTTCAGTAGCTGTCAGTTAAGCATTACTTGTCAAATGATTGCTGATCCAAGATTCTTTACACAAACTTATATCTAGAGATAGGTGGAGAGGTGAAGAGGTCTTTCCCTCTTACTCCAGATCTTGTGATAGTTCTGAGAACCCCTGCTACTAGTTACTGTCCCTCATTTCCCTAATTGTCATCACTCACAACATGGTTTCAGGCCTAAACATACTTCAGCTGCTCTAATCTCTTTCACCAACACCATTCAGCATCTCCTAAATGAAGGCCAAGCTGTCTTCTCTGTCTTTCTTGACATGTCAAAAGCCTGACACCATTTCCCACCAACTACTACTCAACAGACTCTCAGCCTATGGCCTCAGCTCATCTTCTCTGTCCTGGTTTCTCAGCTGTCTTTCCAATTGTCAGCGATCCACTATATGGGAAACAGTCTTTCCCTCCTTCTCCCAATTTCTGTTGGCGTGCCCCAAGGCTCTATACTTGGTCCTCTCCTTTTTATCTTATTCACAAACAACCGCAACACAGCTACCAATCTAGTCACCATTGTCCAATACGCTGACAATCCCACCCTTATATACTCCGCCCCCTCTCCCCTAGAACTCCAATCAAAAGTGCAGTCATCTTTCCAAAATATAGAAAAATACCTGTCTGAACATCATCTAATCCTAAACCTTAATAAAACCAAATTAATAATCTTTAAACACAAAAAATCTAAACCCTATCAAGCCTCCCTGTCAATCCTGTCCTCAAACGGAACCAAAATTGAACCCACAACCCATACTAAAGTCCTAGGGGTCACTACTGATATAAATCTAACTTTTGAAAAACATGTTGGCATCTTATATAGAGCCAGGCCATATCTTACTTACAACGCCAGACTTTCCACTGCCCGATCTCACCTGCTTTCCTCTCTCCTCTATGGCTCTCATATTCTCACTAACTTTCGCAAGATGGACCGAACCAATCTAGAGTCTTCCTATAACAAAATAGCCAAGTTTTCCACAAATGCCTCAGACAGGTCTCACCACTGTTCTGCACTCTCCCAGCCAAACTGGCTAGAACTCCCAAACCTATTAGGTTTTAATCAACTTACTATGACCCACAAGTTAATCCACCAACCCTCAAACTGTCCTACTCTCTCCAGTCTTATCTAGCCTAGTCACAATTCCCGGCCCCTTAGATCCTCCGATAAACATATGCTAAAGGTCACCCACTCTCACAACAATTGTGGTGACTGTGTCTATTCCAATAAAATGACCAATCTCTGGAACACCCTTCCTCAAGCCATCACCAAAAATCCACACCCACATGAGTTCAAACTGATACTTCATAACTACCTAGCTAATCACTGGCTCTGCTCCTGTCATACTCCTGACTAACTCTACTTTCTCCTGTCCTACCACTCTCAGCTTTTCTATAGTCCACATCCCGTTACTACTACCTCTCTCAGATTATTACTGTCTCTTCTTGGTTCTTATAACTCCACCTCTATGAAGGACGTTTGGCACCACAGTGGATACAGTTATTTCCTGTTGACGTTACAAAGTTCAGACTGTTCTACCTATATTCCTAATGTAACATTTTAATCTGAGTAATATGCTATCATGTCTTTGTACCATCATTTTTAGTGTCTGTATTCAAATTTGAAATAGACGTCTGTGAGTTTTTAAAATTTCCTATGTAAAATATTTCCTATGTTAATATTGCACTGACAAGGACTGTATTTGTACTTTTCTTCATCTGGAGTTTTTCTCTCCAGGCCTCAGCTGAAAACGGGCTCCTGGCCCAGTTGGACTTTTTCCCAGTTAACAAATGTAATAAATAAATAAATTAATTAATATCAACTATCATAACGAGTCCCTCCAACCTGTCTCTTCTGCTCCAGATGGCTCTTATTTTGTAAATGCTGTAAGGTTTATGAGGAACCTCTTGTTGGGGTTTCCAGCCACCAGCCGAGTGATGACTGCTATGTGAGCTCTTCAGTCCAGAACAGGTCCAAAAGAAGACAGGTTTCCAGCTTGCCACCTGATAAAGAGTCTAGAGCTTGGGACAGGTGTAGCAAAAGAGTGTGGCCCTCAGCTAGTAAGTGACTCAAGCCCCTTGACTGCTCCTAATAGCTGTTCCAGTACTAATCCCACTTAGGAAATCTCTGGATAAGCTTGAAGACATCTGTGAATCTGATCTCAAGGAGGATCATTTTGAACCTCTAGTTCAGCAGCAGACTACTGTGAACCACACTGTAACTCTGGTTGTGCTAACACTCTGGAGAGGGCCACAGGCTCTAATGAGTAGCAGGATAAGAGGGTATGGCAGAGTTTGTCCTCAATAACGGATGAACTTTTGAACAAAGTCCTGGATGATTATTTCTAGAAAGTGTTCTTTGGTCAGCCTACACAGGAACCTAATCTGTAACCTCCTGAGGAGAAAGTGGGCTGTCATCTCAGAATGTCTCTGTAATCCCCCACCTTGTGCTAATCCCCCTCCTTGTGCTAATCCCCCTCCTTGTGCTTATCCCCCTCCTTGTGCTTATCCCCCTCCTTGTGCTTATCCCCCTCCTTGTGCTTATCCCCCTCCTTGTGCTTCTCCCCCTCCTTGTGCTTATCTCTCTCCTTGTGCTAATCCCCCTCCTTGTGCTTATCCCCCTCCTTGTGCTTATCCCCCTCCTTGTACTTATCCCCCTCCTTGTGCTTCTCCCCCTCCTTGTGCTTATCTCCCTCCTTGTGCTAATTCCCCTCCTTGTGCTTATCTGCCTCCTTGTGCTCCTGCTTCTTCTATTCTAGACTTGGACATCTGGACATCCTCAAAATTTGGAAGAGACCTCCTTGTTGCATAAGAAAAGCTGTTAAACATCACATTGCATGCCCCCTCAGTGCTGGCAAAGTCACCCAAGGAGATGATTCCAGCAACCACCTTGACAACCTCCTAAATACGGCCTTGAACTCTCCATGGAGGGGCAGTTCTATGAGGTTTCCCTGGCTTGGAGAACCACCAGAGGAGTACCTACGTCAGGTGTTTTCTTCATGAACATGTCCCCTGCAGACATTTATGATGCAGCTGCATGCTGTGTATTGCACACCTTCACCAAACAGTATCGGCTCAGTCATAACTATGGCATTCAGGCTATCCCAGCTCTGTATTTCTGGAGTCGTAGGTTCATAGACAGGGTTGGTGTAATGGATAAGTTCTTTACCTCACATATGTAAGATACAGGGTTTGATTCTGATGTCTGGTTATTGGCTAGGCTTTGTAATTGTCTACGGATTAATAGCTTAGTATGAACCTATCCTACTATAAACTGCAAAACATGCACAACCCAAAACGTGCAGCTCCAAGAGATTCCTGGACTTTGTGAACACTGACACCCTAAACAGGATTGTCCACATGCCCACTAGGGGAGCAAACATATTGAACCTGGTCCTCACTAATATGGGAGAGTGGTGCATCCCTGCCCCACTGTAATATCCTGTCTGATAAGGTCAAACCATAAAGCTGTCTTCTTTGAAATAACAATAAAACGTGACCTGAACTAACCCCATAGCATTCAGGAACTATAAAAAGTCAAACTTTCTTTTATTAAGTGACACCCTGACAAAATTTCAAGCTGCCCTCAAATGCTGAGAACACAGTTGCCTATGTAGAATTGTTCACAGATACTTTATATAGTCATGTTAATAAATGCATAGAGATGACTGTGCCTACCAGAAAGAAGTTCAGAACAAACTCAAGAAACAAGCCCCACCTACCCACCCACTGGTGAAATCCAAACATCAATAGGTCATACAACATAAGGAGGAACGTCATAGCAAAAGTCAGGAAATCCACTGGCTAACAAGATAAACTCTCCCTCATCAATCGAAAAAAATGACTAAGAGGGTAACTCAGGTCTACCAAAGCCAATTTTGAGGTAAAAATAGCCTCCTAGGCCCAGAGCAACCACAAGCCTTTCTTTAACTATGTCTGCAACCTCAAAGCCTGTATACAACAGTGCATAGAGCTCATTGGGAATTTATTTTATTTTACATTTGTTCAAAGCCTGTATACAACAGTGCATAGAGCTCATTGTGAATTTATTTTATTTTACATTTGTTTGCTGGGAAGGTCCAACTGGACATGGCTGTCTATTTTCAGCAGAGACCCGGGGAGAAAAGCTCCAGAATTGTGACATTATACAAAGCATATCTTGATTACATAAGCAAAGTGGTTTTAGACATATAGTTAGGTAATATACAAGGAAATAAAATATGACACAACACAGCAAAATATACCACTGTATATACATTCAGTTTAGTAGAGGTATTTTGGAAATTGTTTTGTGTGAAACAAAGGAGGGTATTTAGGTATTTGATTGTGCGGAGGTATGAACATGTTTGTTTAAGGGATAGATCATCTACTGTATCTAAAGTGACCTTGTATGTAGTTCTGTTGTGAGGGTTTTTATGAGTATTTCAGGTAATGGGAAAGGTAAAACCATTAGTCTGTTATCAGCCAGTTGCATATCCAGGAGTTATTTAGGTGGAAACTGAGCTGCTTTTTGAAGGTGGATTTATTAGACTGGACTCTAATTTCAAGAGGTAGAGAGTTCCAAGTCCTGGCAATGTTACTAGAATAGAGGGAGTCCCCAGAGGTGTAGTGGCTTTTGGAGATAGCAGTTAGAGCCCTGTTAGTGGATTTTAGTTCTCTTTTACTGGAGTAGAAGGCGATGAATTGTTGTAAGGCAGGAGTTTTGTGGGGATGGTACAGAATTTGGCAAGCTAGCATAAGTTGGTTAAGGGCTAAGGTATTTGGAAGTTCCAACCAGGAAAGTTGTTTTAGGACTTGACAGTGATGTGTCCAGTCCAGTAGGAGGAGATTGTGGCAAATTTTGCTATTTTCATGTAGCATGCAAATAGTTGAATGGAACCATCTAGACAAAGTTGAAGATACACCAAATCTACTTGTCAAGTTCAGCCCCAGTTTTACCACAGTCTCCCACCCAATCATCCCTCAAGAAATACCAATAAACATAACCCCCCAACAATCACTAGGGAAAAGATCCTAAATGCACTCTCCAAGGCCATGAACACTGCATTGATGGGCCCCATAATATCCCAGGATGCCTCCTAAATAGTATGAAACATAATGTGTCATGACCACTGGAGTCACTCTTTAACCCATAGCTTCCAGTCAGGCTTCGTGCCATGCAAATAGAGAACTTCAGCAGTCATCCCTCTGCATAATGTTGGGCCATACCTTGAAAACTATACACCTATTAGATTAACTAAATACTACATGCAAAGCCATGGAAAGAAGTATCGTGGAAATGATTAATAATGACATAGAAAATCTTTGGACACTGGATCCAACCCAGTTCAGTTTTGTCAGGGAAAGATCATGCCTACTAAACCTGATAGACTTCTTTGAGACCTTACCAGGGCAACTGTCAAGGGCAGAATGCTGCATACTGCCTACCTTCACCTGACCAAGGCATTTGATGCAGTACACCACTTAAGCATTGTAAACAAACTCATGGAATTAGGCATAAAACCCTGTGTAACTCATTAGTCAGTCAGCTGGCTCATAGGAAGAACCCAGGAAGTTAGAATAGTGGAGTCCACCTCCACAAAGAGGCCGCTCCTTAGCGGAGTCCCTCAGGGCTCAGTGTTCAGGGGTGGGTCCACATCTTTTTGGCATCTACTTCTCAGAAGTCATGGCCAACATCAATGGCCTCTTGCTAACCAAGTTTGCAGATGACTGCAAACTGGCAGCAGTCATAAAATCCCCCAAAACACTAAAATCCTCTGGGAAGGACTAACACAGACAAATAACTTGTGCCATAGGCATTGTTTAAAACTTACTGTCAAGAAATTCATACTAGAATTCTTTGAGAAGTTGGCTACCCCAGGAAACTACCTCCTTGATAACACACCCCTAACAGTACACCCATTAGTCAGGGGTTTGGGAGCATATATTAATAGAAACCTGTTTTTTGCCAATATTTGTAAGGAAATCAATTTTTGTTGCTCAGCTTGTAAGAAAGGGTATGGCATATAGGCCCAAAAACGTCACACTTCCACTGTACTCAGCCCTCATCAGGCCCATCATTTTGTACAATGTCTGTTTCCGTATGCACCTGACTCAGCCCGCATCAGGCCCATTATTTCGTACAAGGTCTGCTTCAGTTCTATATGACTCAGCCCTCATCAGGCCCATCAATTAGTACAAAGTCTGCTTCGCTATGCACCTGACTCAGACCTCATAAGCCCATCAGTTTGTAAAATGTCTGCTTCAGTACGCACATAACTCAGCCCTCATCAGGCCCATCATTTTGTACAATGTCTGCTTTAGTATGCACCTGACTCAGCCCTCATCAGGTCCATCATTTAGTACAATATCTGCTTCAGTACGCACCTGACTCAGCCCTCATCAGGCCCATCTATTAGTAATGTCTGCTTCAGTACGCACCTGACTCAGCCCTCATCAGGTCCATCATTTAGTACAATATCTGCTTCAGTACGCACCTGACTCAGCCCTCATCAGGCCCATCTATTAGTAATGTCTGCTTCAGTTTGCACCTGACTCAGCCCTCATCAGGCCAATCATTTAGTACAAGGTCTGCTTCAGTATACACATGACTCAGCCCTCATCAGGCCCTTCTATTAGTAATGTCTGCTTCACTACGCACCTGACTCAGTCCTCATCAGGCCCATCATTTAGTAATGTCTGCTTCAGTACGCACATGACTCAGCCCTTATCAGGCCCATCATTTAGTACAATGTCTGCTTCAGTACGCACCTGACTCAGCCCTCATCAGGCCCATCTATTAGTAATGCCTGTTTCAGTACGCACATGACTCAGCCCTCATCAGGTCCATCATTTAGTACAATGTCTGCTTCAGTATGTACATGACTCAGCCTTCATCAGGCACATCGTTTAGTAATGCCTGTTTCAGTACGCACCTGACTCTGCCCTCATCAGGCCCATCATTTAGTACAAGGTCTGCTTCAGTATGCACCTGACTCATCCCTCATCAGCCCATCTATTAGTAATATCTGCTTCAGTATGCACTGGACTCAGCCCTCATCAGTCCCATCTATTAGTAATGCCTGCTTCAGTTTGCACCTGACTCAGCCCTCATCAGGCCCATCATTTAGTACAAGGTCTGCTTCAGTATGCACCTGACTCAGCCCTCATCAGGCCCATCTATTAGTAATGTCTGCTTCAGTACTCATCTGACTCAGCCCTCATTATGCCAGTAATTTAGTACAATTTCTGCTTGTATGCACCTGACTCAGCCCTCATCAGGCCCATCTATTAGTAATGTCTGCTTCAGTACGCACCTAACTCAGCCCTCATCAAACCCATCATTTAGTACAATGCCTGCTTCAGTTCTACATGACTCAGCCCTCATCACGCCCATCAATTAGTACAAAGTCTGCTTCGCTATGCACAAGACTCAGCCCTCATCAGGCCCATCTATTAGTAATGTCTGCTTCAGTACGCACCTGACTCAGCCCTCATCAGGCCCATCTATTAGTAATGTCTGCTTCAGTATGCACATGACTCAGCCCTCATCAGGCCCATCTATTAGTAATGTCTGCTTCAGTACGCACCTGACTCAGCCGTCATCAGGCCCATCTATTAGTAATGCCTGCTTCAGTTTGCACCTGACTCAGCCCTCATCAAGCCCATCATTTAGTACAGTGTCTGCTTCAGTTCGCATCTGACTCAGCCCTCATCAGGCCCATCTATTAGTAATGTCTGCTTCAGTACGCACCTGACTCAGCCCTCATCAGGCCCATCTATTAGTAATGTCTGCTTCAGTATGCAACTGACTCAGCCCTCATCAGGCCCATCATTTAGTAAAGTGTCTGCTTCAGTACGCATCTGACTCAGCGCTTATCAGGCCCATCTATTAGTAATGTCTGCTTCAGTACGCACATGACTCAGCCCTCATCATGCCAATCATTTAGTACAATTTCTGCTTAAGTATGCACCTGACTCAGCCCTCATCAGGTCCATCTATTAGTAATGTCTGCTTCAGTACGCACATGACTCAGCCCTCATCAGGCCCATCATTTAGTACAAGGTCTGCTTCAGTACCCACCTGACTCAGCCCTCATCAGGCCCATCATTTTGTACAATGTCTGCTTCAGTATGCACCTGACTCATCCCTCATCAGCCCATCTATTAGTAATGTCTGCTTCAGTATGCACAAGACTCAGCACTCATCAGGCCCATCATTTTGTACAAGGTCTGTTTCAGTAAGTACATGACTGAGCCCTAATCAGGCCCATCATTTAGTAATGTCTACTTCAGTACGCACATGACTCAGCCCTCACCACGCCCATCATTTAGTACAAGGCCTGCTTCAGTGTGCACATGACTCAGCCCTCATCAGGCCCATCAATTAGTACAAAGTCTGCTTCGCTATGCACAAGACTCAGCCCTCATCAGACCCATCTTTTAGTAATGTCTGCTTCAGTATGCACCTGACCCAGCCCTCATCAGGCCCATCATTTTGTACAATGTCTCCTTCATTATGCACATGACTCAGCCCGCATCAGGCTCATCATTTAGTACAGTGTCTGCTTCAGTACGCACATGACTCAGCCCTTATCAGGCCCATCATTTAGTACAAGGTCTGCTTCAATATGCACCTGACTCAGCCGTCATCAGGTCCATCATTTTGTAAAATGTCTGCTTCAGTATGAACATGACTCAGCCCTCATCAGACCCATCTATTAGTAATGTCTGCTTCAGTACGCACATGACTCAGCCCTCATCAGGCCCATCTATTAGTAATGTCTGCTTCAGTACACACATGACTCAGCCCTCATCAGGCCCATCAGTTAGTACAAGGTCTGCTTCAGTACCCACCTGACTCAGCCCTCATCAGGCCCATCTATTAGTAATGTCTGCTTCAGTACACACATGACTCAGCCCTCATCAGGCCCATCAGTTAGTACAAGGTCTGCTTCAGTACCCACCTGACTCAGCCCTCATCAGGCCCATCATTTCATACAATGTCTGCTTCAGTATGCACCTGACTCAGCCCTCATCAGGCCCATCTATTAGTAATGTCTGCTTCAGTACGCACATGACTCAGCCCTCATCAGGCCCTTCAGTTAGTACAAGGTCTGCTTCAGTACCCACCTGACTCAGCCCTCATCAGGCCCATCATTTCACACAATGTCTGCTTCAGTACCCACCTGACTCAGCCCTCATCAGGCCCATCATTTCATACAATGTCTGCTTCAGTATGCACCTGACTCATCCCTCATCAGCCCATCTATTAGTAATGTCTGCTTCAGTATGCACAAGACTCAGCACTCATCAGGCCCATCATTTTGTACAAGGTCTGTTTCAGTAAGTACATGACTGAGCCCTCATCAGGCCCATCATTTAGTACAAGGTCTGCTTCAGTGTGCACATGACTCAGCCCTCATCAGGCCCATCAATTAGTACAAAGTCTGCTTCGCTATGCACAAGACTCAGCCCTCATCAGACCCATCTTTTAGTAATGTCTGCTTCAGTATGCACCTGACCCAGCCCTCATCAGGCCCATCATTTTGTACAATGTCTCCTTCATTATGCACATGACTCAGCCCGCATCAGGCCCATCATTTAGTACAAGGTCTGCTTCAATATGCACCTGACTCAGCCGTCATCAGGTCCATCATTTAGTATTGTCTGCTTCAGTATGCACATGACTCAGCCCTCATCAGGCCCATCTATTAGTAATGTCTGCTTCAGTACGCACCTGACTCAGCCCTCGTCAGGCCCATCATTTAGTACAATGTCTGCTTCAGTATGCACCTGACTCAGCCTTCATCAGGACCATGGTTTAGTACAATTTATGCTTCAGTACGAACATGACAGCCCTCATCAGGCTCATCATTTTGTAAAATGTCTGCTTCAGTACGAACATGAGTCAGCCCTCATCAGGCCCATCTATTAGTAATGTCTGCTTCAGTACCCACCTGACTCATCCCTCATCAGCCCATCTATTAGTAATGTCTGCTTCAGTATGCACTGGACTCAGCCCTCATCAGGCCCATCATTTAGTGCAATGTCTGCTTCAGTACGCACCTGACTCAGCCCTCATTGGGCCCATCATTTAGTACAATGTCTGGTTCAATATGCAAATGACCCAGCCATCATCACGCCCATAATTTAGTGCAATGTCTGCTTCAGTATGCACCTGACGCAGCCCTCATCAGGCCTGTCATTTAGTACAATGTCTGCTTCAGTAAGCACCTGACTCACCCCTGTTCAGGACCATCATTTAGTACAATGTCTACTTCAGTATGCACCTGAGTCAGCCTTCATCAGGCCCATCATTTAGTACAAGGTCTGCTTCAGTACGAACATGACTCAGCCCTCACCAGGCCCATCATTTTGTACAATGTCTGCATCAGTATGCACCTGACTCAGCCCTCATCAGGCCAGTCATTTAGTACAATGTCGGCTTCAGTACGGACATGACTCAGCCCTCATCTGGTCCATCGTTTAGTAATGTCTGCTTCTGTATGCACCTGACTCAGCCCTCATCAGGCCCATCTATTAGTAATGTCTGCTTCAGTACACACCTGACTCAGCCCTCATCAGGCCCATCTATTAGTAATGTCTGCTTCAGTAAGCACCTGACTCACCCTCATCAGGTCCATCATTTAGTACAAGGTCTGCTTATAATAGAACATTTTTCAGTATCAACCAACACATTAACAAATTAAAAACTATTAAAATATAAAAGCTTAACTGGGACCAGAGTGCATATAGAAATGGGTCAGCCTATCCCAAACCACTCTTGTCCCACGTATGGAATCCCATTGGTCAAAGATTTTGAGGGGGAGGGTTCAACTCCAACCAAGATACAGGAAGTACGTAAGTGGAAACTAATGATGAGTTAGTCAGTACACGAGACGTACCACAAAGAAGCGAGGTGATCTTACCGTAAGTGGAAACTAATGATGAGTTAGTCAGTACACGAGACGTACCACAAAGAAGCGAGGTGATCTTACCGTAAGTGGAAACTAATGATGAGTTAGTCAGTACACGAGACGTACCACAAAGAAGCGAGGTGATCTTACCGTAAGTGGAAACTAATGATGAGTTAGTCAGTACACGAGACGTACCACAAAGAAGCGAGGTGATCTTACCGTAAGTGGAAACTAATGATGAGTTAGTCAGTACACGAGACGTACCACAAAGAAGCGAGGTGATCTTACTGTAAGTGGAAACTAATGATGAGTTAGTCAGTACATGAGACGTACCACAAAGAAGCGAGGTGATCTTACCGTAAGTGGAAACTAATGATGAGTTAGTCAGTACACGAGATGTACCACAAAGAAGCGAGGTGATCTTACCGTAAGTGGAAACTAATGATGAGTTAGTCAGTACACGAGACGTACCACAAAGAAGCGAGGTGATCTTACTGTAGGTGGAAACTAATGATGAGTTAGTCAGTACACGAGACGTACCACAAAGAAGCGAGGTGATCTTACCGTAAGTGGAAACTAATGATGAGTTAGTCAGTACACGAGACGTACCACAAAGAAGCGAGGTGATCTTACACCAAAAGGTTAATTTTAACAACACCATGGAGCAGAATTCAGCTGATACTAGTTTCTACAATGACAGGAGAGAAAATTTTCAGAACCGTGCACAGAACCACAAACCTCAACAGCAAACGAGTTATCCGATACAGAAGAAATAGAAAAAGGGCATCAAACCTAGGAGGTAGGCAACTCTACAGGTAAACAAACTTGTAAATTGATTGCAAAGACAATGACTTTACAATATATAATTATTCAAACTTTTCAATTGAAGAATCACTAGTAGAGCTCTTTGCTAAAGGATTCACGTTTGTACCATGTAACAGGGCTAGTCTAGCTACCTCCGTGATAGATTTGAAACTATTGTTATGGAAACTTAGTCAAAATGCAGTTATGGGGCAGAATGTAACCAGTGTCAGTGATTATTACATCCCTAATATATTTAATCCCCCACTACACCCGACACCGGAATTATTTGAACAAGTATGTGAGCTGGATTTTAAGAGCAAACTAAGTAGCAGCTTACCTAGAAAACAGTATGAACGGAACTTCTCTGACAAAGAGAAACAAACATTGTACGATTTGCAGATAGCCCCTGTGAGAGTAATGAAACCAGATAAAGGTGGTGGCTTGGTGTTGATGAACATAAGTGATTATGTGGACAAAATGTTTGAGTAGTTAAAACACAGATACTTATAGGGAAGTATCGAGAAATGAATTGAACACAGCATATAGCCGACTGAAAACATATGTTCATGACATGTTCATTGAAGTTAAAATTGACATTAATTTATTCAAGTTTTTTGACCATGCCAGCACCTAGAATTCCCAACATTTATGGTGTCCCAAAGGTACATAAAGACATCGGCAATCCCCCTATGAGTCTATTGGTAGACGCCAGAAATAGTATCACTTACTCTTTTTCCGAGTTTATAGATATTACATTGAAAAAGTATGTGGTTAGTGAGAAACAAATCTGTAAAGACTCATGGTCTTTTTTACATAATTTGAACACGTTAAAGTACAATAGTAGTTTTGATTTGTTATTGATTTTTATCCAGGAAATTGTTATGGCTAGGCTTGTATAGGCCCTAGGGCTGATAGCCTAGTACCAACCTATGAACCTGTGTAGATGTTAAGGACCTATATACATCAATTCCACACACGGAAGGGGTAGAGAGAGTCATATAATGAGAAAGAAAAGGGCATCTGACACCGAGATCAACCTGTAGTGGAACCCATAGACATCATTTTGTCTAATAACTACATTATTTTTGAAGGAAGAATTTTCCTACAACAAATAGGAGTAGCTAAGGGCTCACCGTGCGGAGCCAATTTCGCCAATCTAGTCATGGCAGACTGGGAACACAAACACATCCGGCAGAATAACTGGGTTAAAGAAAGGGTACATTATTATACAAGGTACCTGGATGACATCTTTATGGTGATAAAAGGTGGTGCCAAAACAGCAGACGAAATAGTCAGTTACTTAAATGAAACAATAGACTATTTGGATTTTACATCACAATTGAGTGCAGATAGTATAGCCTACTTAGATGTGGAGCTAACAAAGGATAGAATTGGCGGATGTTACACTGCAAAGATCTACAAGAAGGATTTTACTCCAGTAGGTTTCTGCACTTTAGTAGTTGCCACCCATTTTACCAAAAAAGATCGGTAGTGAAGGGACAGCTTGTCATAGCTGCCAGGATGGTGTCACAAGATGTGGATTTCCAGATAAAGTTCACAAGAAGATGGTACCCTGTATCATTCCTGCTGTTCCCCTTTTCAGAGAAACCTTGTTAGTCCAAACTTCCACTTGTAAAATGGCCAAAAAAAGGAAAATCCATGAGTTTAAAGGCCAATTTTATTAAAAGACAAAAACACAAAATAAAATAACACGTGAGAACCTGGATTAAGCACTTTCATCTCCCCTCTGGAGACTTCATCAGAATCAACCTCCAGCTTACTTTACCCATTAAAATAGTTAGCAATCATCCCTCATTGGTTGTCCAATTAAATAATTAACCAGATAAATTATCTAATGTTTAAATCAATACTTTACATTCACAGTATATATGAAACCTTTTAAAAAACTTTTTTAAAAAAAAAATGTAAAACATTTAAGGTCATTGTCATGTAACATCCTATATAAAACACATCATATTTCATGTTTAAGTTAAAATCTCTAAGTACGAGGGTATAATAAATATTACAAACTTACACAATATTTCTCTAGCACCATATGACAATAGCAGCATAACATCTGAGCTGGACATGTATACTTGTATATGTATGTAAGCTCTGTCTATATAAGCTAAACTTCCTTTGATGTAAAATATATATAAAATTTGTAAAACTATAAATATATAGTATATATAAACATATAAATATATAGTATAATGTAATATAAAATATAGAATACAAAATCTAAAAAAATTCATATGCCTGATCTTTTTGGGTTGGAGGCTAACAGTTTGAGGGCTGGGGTAATGGAGATATGGTAATTTAGCCCCGGGTTATTACATGCATCCAGTCATACTCCAGTTTGGTTTCCAAATCTCCCCCCCTCTCACTTTGTTTCACTTCTTCCACCACCCAAAATGTATAATCAGCTTTTTCGCATGTTAAAAGATGTCTATATAGAGCATTATTCTAATTTTTCAATTTGTTCATATGTACGTTGTCTTAGGTTATACCGATTTTGAGAGCCATGGTACAAAATAATGATGAGTTGGTGGAACAATTGAATGTTATTGAGGTTTTAAATAAGGAAATTAGTGATGATTTACTGTTTAATGTTATTGAACACAAAAATGATTATTTGAGGGTGTTGCAAGATGTGGACAAATTAATGACAAAAAAACTACAAAAGGAAGGTTTCTAAACTAGAAAGAGATTTAAATGAATATGAACATGGTAGAGCATATACCTGTGAGTCCCATACCCATATAAAGGGCAACAGAAGTTCCTTTTTTGGTTATAAAGACAGTTTAAACCATCCATATAGGAAAGAGAAGAATTCAGGAACTTACCAGGACAACTGTATGAGGGGGAGGGGGAATGGTGTATATGCTAATGTTAATGTCAATAATGATTATGGTGTGGTTATTAATAGACAGGGGAGCCCTTTAGAGGTGGAGGGACCCAGGAGATCGGAGAGAATACGGAATTTCCCCCACCAACCATCCTGTGCAGAGGTGACGGGGAATTCTTTTCCCTACCAACATGGGAAACCATGGCAAAGGATGTAGCATTAAGTTCCTCCACCCAGGACAGTATTCATGTTGTTGTTCATGGTAGTTTACCCAATGATAGCTCCCCTTCGGTCTTTGACCTAATAATTTAGAGCAATATTGAAATGTAAAATCCTGCGAACAACATTGTTTATACACAGAATAATTTCAATATATATAATTATACAGATTTAGTGATTGATGAAAGTTATTTTTCCCTGTTCCTAAAAGGATTTACTTTTGTGCCAGCTAAAAAAACTGAGATTGGAAGATATAGTTTTGGATATTAAATTATTTACTAGGAAACTAAACTTGGAAAACCTATTTAAAGATTCATTTACAAGTAATAAGGGTTCCAAGTTGAATAAGAGGTGCATTTTTAATCTAGTACAGCAACAAGATCTGCAAAATGTTGAGGTGCGTAATAAGTCAAATTAGGAATGGTTATGATAATAATAGACATGCCCACTTTAATCTGCCCCCAAAAGAAAGAACGTATTAAAGGAATTAAGTCAAAATGACAAAATTAGATTCATGAATCCGCCAAGGGGGGAGGTGTGGTGCTTATGGAACAGTGGAATTAAACAGCCAAAATGTTGGGTATTTTGAACACAGAAAATAGGTATGTACTTGTTTCTAGAAATGAACTTAATATTTCATATAAGAAAATTGATTTAACTTTAGAAGACAACTTAATGCAGGGACTTGTTGATATGCAGTTGTATCAGTTCCTGAGAGTACAAAAACCTATTATACCAGCTATTTTTGGGATCCCAAAAGTCCACAAAGCGGTAGACAACCCACCCTTGAGACCAATAATTACCTCCCAAGGATCCAAAACACAACCTTTAGCAATTTTTGTGGACACTAAACTAAAACGTTTTTATTCTAAGTATCCCCACATTCTTACTGATTCATAGAACTTTTTGAATAAAATTGGAACTATGGAATATAATGAAAATATTATATTTTTAACTATTGATGTTAAGAATTTGTTTTCCGTGATACTCCACAAGACAGGACCAGAGTGGTTTAAGAAGATGTTGGTTGAGTTCAGTTTCTTGCCACCATATGACTTTAGGTTAGTATTGGAGGGTATGGAAATGGGGATAAAATATAATTACATTTATTTCCAAGTGGAGTTGTACCACCAAATAGATGGGGTTGTCATGGGGTCTTCTTGTGCCCCCATCTACGCTAATATAATAATTATACTGAGAAAACTATTTGTTTTTACATCCCAATACTATAAACACATCTATAGCTATTACCGGTTCCTGGATGACATATTTATTTTCGGGAAAGGATCTAGTGGATTAATCCCCCTTTATGGAATATTTGAATCATACCACAGAATTTTTACAATTTACCCATGAGATAGGGCTGGATGAGACATTACCTAGATGTTAGACTAACCAAGGATTATACTAATAGTTTTAGATCCAATATTTATAGGAAAGAGTGTTTCTCCAACTCCTATCTACACTACGATAGTGACCACCCATATTTCCTTAAGCATAATATTGTGAAGGGACAGATGGTTAGAATAGCCAGGATGACATCTAACAAAATGCATTTTTAAATAAATTGATTATGTACATGCTCTGTTTTGGAGAAAGGGGTTATCCGGACAGTCTAATTGACCCCATTAAATGTTCTGTAGTTAAAGGATGGGGGACTACCTACTTACCCCTATGTACCATTGGAGACGTAGCAGGTAGCAGAAAGAAATTGGTAGATACTGAATCAATTACACCACAGATACCATATTTAGTTTTAATGCACCATTCGAACATAGGGTGGGTTAAAAATGCATTAATGACACATGCAACATGTTTAGAAGAATGCCCAGCAAAGTGGACTTTTTCCAGAGACCCCTCAGATATAGTTACAAGAGGAACTATAACTTAAAGGATATACTAGAGAAGAAAAAGGAAAAACACAAAGGAGGGGCAAGTCCCAAACTCGGTACCTTTAAATGTGACAGATGTTCCCAACGTCCCTTTATAGCAGGATCTAAAGATTTAAGTACGCCCAGCATTTTCTATAAACTTAAAAGCAGGACATATTCCAGTTGTTACATCAGAGGGGTGGTGTACCTTGCTTATTGTACATTATGCTGGGCATACTGCATAGGGAAAACTGAGCGTAACCTAAGACAACGTATATACGAACATATGTATGATATAAATAGAAAAAAAGGGAATAATATAGACATCTTTTAACATGTGAAAAAGCTGATTATAAATTTTGGGTGGTGGAAGAGGTGAAACAAAGTGACAGGGGGGAGATTGGGAAACCAAATTGGAGTATGACTGGATGCATGTAATAACCCAGGGCTAAATTACCATATCTCCATTACCCCAGCCCTCAAACTGTTGGCCTCCAACCCAAAAAGATCAGGCATATGAATTTTTTTAGATTTCGTATTCTATATTTTATATTACATTATACTATATATTTATATGTTTTATATATATATATATATATATATATATATATATATATATATATATATACTATATATTTATATTTTTACAATTTTTATATACATTTTTACATCAAAGGAAGTTTAGCTTGTATAGATAGAGCTTACATGCATGTACAAGCACACGTGTCTAGCTCAGATGTTATGCTGCTATTGTCATATCGTGCTAGAGAAATATTGTGTAATTTTGTAAGTTTGTAATATTTATTACACCCTCATACTTAGAGATTTTAACTTAAACATGAAATATGATGTTTTATATGGGATGTTACATGACAATGACCTTAAATGTTTTAAATTTTTTTAAAAAAAGTTGTTTAAAAGGTTTCATATATACTGTGAATATAAAAGTATTGATTTAAACATTAGATAATTTATCTAGTTAATTATTTAATTGGCCAACCAATGAGGGACGACTGATAACTATTTTAATGGGTAAAGCAAGCTGGAGGTTGATTCTGATGAAGTCTCCAGAGGGGAGATGAAAGCGCTTGATCCAGATTCTCACATGTTATTTTATTTTGTGTTTTAATAAATTTGCCCTTTAAACTCATGGATTTTCTTATTTTTGGCCATTTAACAAGTGGAAGTTTGGACTAACAAGGTTTCTCTGAAAAGGGGAACAGCAGGAGGGACAGCCTTTGTTGGGGCCAGCACTGAAAGAAAATTTGTTCGTGAAAAAGTGTGTATCTTTGTGATTACCCTGTATCAACGGTTAACAATCTAATATTAGAAGTTATTTATAAATGTAACAATGGTACATATAAACCCATTTTGAGACAGGATCAAACAAACAGTGATGCCCAGCATTTATCCATAACATCAAAACATAGAGATGAACTCCAACTTACTAATAGTTTCATTACCACATTTAATTTAGATGCTTATGAACTTTGTAGTATTATAAGTAAGAACTGGGAGCTATTAACATCAAATACCTTTCTAAGGAAAAAAGTTGAAATGAAACCTAGGATAATTTTTAGAAAAGGACTCAACCTAAAAAACTTAGTTGAGAGGAATAGAGTACCTATCACAAGGAGATGCACCATGTTTAAATGTGGTATGTGCGGTTATTGTAAACACATGGATGTGAGCCAAAGATTTAAAATTAGGGACAGAAAGTACACAACCAAAGACTAAACTGTCAGTCTAAAACAGTAATATACTTAGCTCAATGTAAAAACTGTCCCACATTCTACATAGGAAAAACTGACCGCAAACTACGTGAACGGGTGTACGAACACCTCTATCATATTAGTAAGTGTAATGATGACAACGCACCAGCTAAACATATTAAGGAATTCAGGGACCACAAATTCCACTTTAGGGCTATAGACCAGATTACACCTGATGTAGCAGGGGGACCAAATTCTCTGAAGTTGGAGCGGCTCGAATTATTATGGCAATTAAGAACTAATGAATGCCAATATCCAGGTTTGAATGAAGTATGTTCTATTCTATGTATATTAAAATCGAAAAACCTCATGAGATAAAACTTCATTCATTAACAGATTATCCCAAGATGGTCCGTTCAGGCAATATACTTTGAGTTGTGTACATGGTAAAAGTCATTATTAAGATGTGTGGCATTTCGTCACTTTATAAGCAGAGTAGTAGTTTGTATCTGTATTTTTACCTATTTGTATTTATTATTATCATTTCTCCTATTTTTCTATTTTTCTATTTGGACAGTGTACATATATTTTTAAAGTTGTTTTAGAACTTTTATGTATAAACACTTTGTGTATGACTGAATTTTATTTAAAGTAAGGGTGTGGAAAAGGTAATAGGACTGGTTGGATGATTGAATTTAACAAAATTAATCAATTATATATTGTGTTTTATTGATTTTGTTATAAAAGGGAGTATGCCATTGTTTTTGTTGCATCCAAAGAGGTCACAACAGTCTTAGTGATGAAAAGTGCTTTATGTGGATTGAAGTAAAGGTCTTATTGCTGCCATATTTAATCTGTTACAGGGCTTTTTTATTGTATATAATTATGCATCAACTACTGTTTAAATGTTTTGGAGTCTGTTGTGGAGCTTTTTCCCCAGACCTCTGCTTAAAATGGGCCATTGGCTCAGTCGGACTTTCCTGGTTACCAAAGGACAAATTAAAGAAAGAAAGAAATGTTTCCCAGTACATAGAGGCAACCTGTAAATGTCTGACCTCATCCATGCCCTAACTTACACATTCCCCTAAAAATAACCTCTAAGGGCACCAAACTTGTTGGATACATTTGGGATGCATGAATAGAATTAAAAAGGCCCTTGTGGTCAATAGCCTATATTGAAAAGTTTCTTCCAGATTCAAGAAGGGCAAGACAAGATAGGCCATGGGAGAATTTGAGGCTCCCAAGCAGTTATCTAAGCTTACCTCGCAGGTGTTACAGGTGCTGCACTGCTTGACATGTAATAGAAGTTTTTTTACAGAGGTACATGATACACTGCAATATGAATGTATCATGTCAGTGTTAGGTCTGCAGTGTTGCAGCCTTTGGTGAGAGTAGAAACTTCAGGGTGACAACTACCTGAGTTTAACTTCCAGTGAGGGATTGGAGTGCTTGTTTTTGATTGGCTAATTTCTGGTGTGGGGAAAATATATATTAAATACCAAGAAGCTTGCTGAGATCAGCATGGCTTCCATCAGCCCCTGATGATAACTGCTTGAAATTCAGTCCAACCATGGGACTGTGTCTTCAGATCTCTAATGTAAGTTTAGATATTCGTGTTTTCACTTGTGTTCATCTTAACTAAACACTGCTTGGCCCAATACTTTTGTTCCTTCTTTCATTTTCCTAAATAAAATATTTCTCTTTCTTGAACTACTTGCCATTAAACCTAATCTTACTAAGATGTACTATTCCTGTTCTATCCCTATTAATTTGTATTCCTGTATATAATCTCATGTCAGATTTGTGTCCGACATCGCTACATTTACTTAAGTACATTGTTACATTTACTTAAGTACATTGTTACATTTACTTTTACATTTACTTAAGTACATTGTTACATTTACTTAAGTACATTGTTACATTTACTTATACTTAAGTACATTGTTACATTTACTTAAGTACATTGTTACATTTACGTAAGTACATTGTTACATTTACTTAAGTACATTGTTACATTTACTTAAGTACATTGCTACATTTACTTAAGTACATTGTTACATTTACTTAAGCACATCGTTACATTTGCTTAAGTACATTGTTACATTTACTTAAGTACATTGCTACATTTAATTAAGTACATTGCTACATTTACTTAAGTGCATTGCTACATTTACTTAAGTGCATTGTTACATTTACTTAAGTACATTGTTACATTTACTTAAGTACATTGCTACATTTACTTAAGTACATTGCTACATTTACTTAAGTACATTGTTACATTTACTTATACTTAAGTACATTGTTACATTTACGTAAGTACATTGTTACATTTACGTAAGTACATTGTTACATTTACTTAAGTACATTGTTACATTTACATAAGTACATTATTACATTTACTTAAGTACATTGTTACATTTAATTAAGTACATTGCTACATTCACTTAAGTGCATTGCTACATTTACTTAAGTACATTGCTACATTTACTTACGTACATTGTTACATTTACGTAAGTACATTGTTACATTAAGAACATTGTTACATTAAGTACATTGTTACATTTATTTAAGTACATTGTTACATTTACGTAAGTACATTGTTACATTTACTTAAGTACATTGCTACATTTACTTAAGTACATTGTTACATTTACGTAAGTACATTGTTACATTTACGTAAGTACATTATTACATTTACGTAAGTACATTGTTACATTTACGTAAGTACATTGTTGTCAGTCTGAATATTGTTGTTTTCTAACCACTGTAACGTAGTAAATATTATCGGCAGAGCTTTTTTCCCTGAGACTCTGCTGAAAAGGGGCTACCAAGTCTTATTGGATTATCTGGGTTAGCAAACAGAATAAATTAATAAATAAAGTAAGTAAACCTGTTTTAATCAATCAGCTAATCTGTTACAAGACCCTCCTTAATGTGTCAGGAATATCCTCCCTTCACCCCATGCAAAAGAGTAACTTTTGTGTTGTCAGCAGCTAATAGGATTTCCCATAGGTCAGGCAAGTATATATTCCTAATGTTAGGTATTTAAGCAACTACTGTGTAAGATCAGAGTGCAATCACCTGGAAACCACTTCTGTGATCACAACCAAATGAAACACAATGCTGTTAATTCAAATGGCAGAGATTGGAAACATACACCCTATGCAGAGACCGCAACTCCCAAATTTATATATATATTATATATATATATATATATATGGAAATTACCTCAGTGGTACAGCAGTAGCATTGTTGCCTCACAGCAAGAGGTTCTCCTGTTCGAGTCTTGGCTGGAGTGCCTTCTGTGTGGAGTCTGCATGTCCTCCCCGCGGTCGAGTGGCCTCTGAAAGACATGCGTGAATGGACGTGCCTTCGCTGAAGGTTGAGCATTGGGCTGGCAACTCGGCACCATCAAAATCGACTGCCAATCATTAGTGGACTGGAGTTCTGCTGTGGTGACCCCTAACCGGGAAAATCCAAAAAGACAAACAACATGTATAAAGCTGTGCTTAGCAATTTAAGCAAACACTGTTTTGTTCTAACAATACCAAGAAAGTAATTCCCAAGGCTGCAAGGATGCAGAGATTAAGGAAAAACAGGACAGCTCTTATTTAATTCTCTGGTGTCAAATTTGCTCTGTTATGTCTTCCTCTGAAGGAAAGTACTTCCTAACAGTTAGGGAAGAACTGTTGGGTTCTGGGATACATGCACTTATGTAGCCAGAGAAGTATGGTATGGATTTCATCAGTACGGTCCACAAACATTGTGAACATGCATGAGTATGACTATTCACAGAAAAAGTATCCCATTCTGATCTGTAGACAAGATATACCAAAAAAGGCCCTTTACAGGAAGGTTCTCTCATAGATCAACCAATACAGTAAAACACGTTATATTCTAGTGTAGTTATTTTAGTATTTTACTTAAGAAGCAGAAAAATTAACTTTTATTTAAAATAAACAGTGATGTAAGAAATGATGGCTACCTACTCATAAATATGTAGAAGTTGGATTTGCCCACAGATACTCATGTGTCCCCACTTTCATCCTTGAGGTACACTATGTCATCTCTTAATAAACAAAGAGTGCCCACAGACAAGTGATGGTTATTGCATTAACAGGCCTGAAGCAAGGAACACTTCAGTGCACCTTTTGTTCTGTTAATCAGAAGATAGCACTGCTGATAATGCATAGTATAGAAACCTAGTACTGAAACCATGTCATCTATAGGTTCTGTATGTACAAAGTCAGGCCAGGAAGTACAACACTGTCTAACTATGTAACTGTTTCGTACACACTCATATTTGTTATTGTTTCCACATGAAATACTGTCTAAGAACATGTATTGATTGTATAAACATTTTCTGTAACGCAATATCCTGAAGTCAATTTCATTTTTTTTTCGGCTTCTAAGCCGCACTAACCATCAGCCCATGTCCATGTCTGGATTGACACTTTCATTCCTCCATCCCACTGACTGGCCATGGTAGAGGACACCATCCAGGCAGTTACTGATGTTTTTTTGGCTCCTTATTCATTCTCTTCATTGCTTGATGTGCCTTCCAAACAGGGCTGGCAGTATTGGTCACATGACACTTATATAAAATTCATAATTACATCATTTGCATTGTCTGACTGCAGATCTACCCATTGCTTGGTAGGTAAGACAATTTAACAGCTTATTTACTGCAGGCTTTTGCACAGGGCCTACACCAGGTGGCAGCATGACAGAGAACTGGGCCTTCTGTCCCCCACTCTCAGAATAAGTGATCCAGCGTTAGCCGTTCAGTCCCTCCCTGTCTTCACCAACAACCAGGTTACCAGTCGATGCTGAATTGTCTAGGCCCCAGTCAAAGCTCAGTTCTTCCATACCTTGGCTCCAACTCTGTAGCCTTGTACTTTACCTAGTCTCTCACCTGTCCAACGTATAGAAGTTTAAGTGCTGTTAGTCATTTCAAAGTAAAATAATGAGGAAAGTATCTTTCCTCCATGCACCCCCAAACATTGATAATGAAGACAGCCCCAAACTGCAGTCAAATACTCTCAGTACTATGACAGTAACCAGATGAGAAAAACTAAAAAAAAACACTCCAATATTTTCTAAAAAGCCTTTTAGTATATATATATATATATATATATATATATATATATATATATATATATATAGCACACACACACACACACACACACACACACACACACACACACACACACACACACACACACATACACACGCACACACACACACACACACACACACACACACACACACACACACACACACACACACATGGTCCACTACAATCCAAAGTTTCTTCAATATTACAATTCCAGGCAAAAAATGAGTCTTGAGATGTTAAATAGCTTTTATATTCATAAATAGTAGAGTCCACCGCACAGTGGTGGAGAGCAAGCAAACAAACAAACTGGTTTCGCCCCTTGGTGTCATCAGTGTAGAGGTTTAGAGTGGTGTGTGTGTGTGTGTGTGTGTGTGTGTGTGTGTGTGTGTGTGTGTGTATATATATATATATATATATATATATATATATATATATGTATATATATGTATGTATATATATATATATATATATATATATTTCTTTTTTGTGTGTGTAAATATTGAAGATGTCACATGCTACCCAAACACCACCTAAAGGAAGATGATGACTTATTTCAGTCTGATTTGTAGTAAAATAGGGACGAAAGTGCTAATAACTTAATGATTCCATGTCATTATTTTGAAGAAGACGTGTCTGTACGATGGCTGGACAGGAGGTAATAGATCAACTGTCATTCATTTCAAATCAGGATGACAGACTTTTTTCCTATCGTCCACCTTGCCTGAGGTCAGATGTATTCACTCTTGTTCTGCTCTGTGGGTAAACTATCTCTTGCATACATGGAAAGTCCATACCATGATATGGGAAATTTGCAATTCGAACCATGCTGTGTGTATGCCACATATTCTCTCTGGTGTGCTGTGGTAATTCAGATTATCTTCTTTTAATGATTGTTTTTAAGTTTTGCAGCTCTTTTCAGTTGCAGACTGAACTGTACTATGTTTTCATGCATGAACAGATAACGGTGTAAAGTCAGAAATGTTTTTGAGCACCAAATTTTGCTGCCTTTAAATGTTATGTCCACTGTACATTACAAAAGTAACAGCATGTCATTAGATTATTGAGCCTTACAAAACTGTTCCTTTCTGCTAACATTTTCATTTTAATCAGAATGTGCTTTTTTACCTTCTCCACATCAGGGCTGTTTCTCCACAGTTAACACTTGCATGGCTTTGCTTCTTTCTATGTTAATTTCTCAACCATGTTTTTAACCTCCAGCCAGTTAACACCATTTTTACATGGAAGCTGTCCATGATACAACTCATGCCACCTCTGACATGCTTACTCATTTCCAAATGCTGCTATATTTAACTGTATTTACTTTTAGCATCAGTGAATGAAAACCATGAGATATACATGAAGGATTCTGTATCTGCCACAGAGGTTGGTACCGGACCGTACACCACTACCAAGGGCATTTCTGCAACAAACTTGATAATGACTGTGACACCAGAAAAGAAAGTAGAAGAGGACCGGGTCGAAGACGAAGTAAGGAAGAGACTGGAGGAGAATGAAGTCACACAAGTTACACCAGTCAGGCACGATGCAAAGGTACGGGTTCCTTGGTAATGTTTATTTGTGATACTTTAGCAGGAAGGGATTAACCTATATGCAGAAAAGTGTAGTAATTTATTAATGTTACCATACGTACTGTATAATAGTAAAATTGCCTGTCAAAACTAAATTTATTTGAAACACTATCTTCTGCTTATTTACTTAAAAAGTCAATTCCCAGTTGACAGAATTCTGTATAGCTGAAAATGTACTGTGTTTAAGAAGTATGTATCAAGATGGTCCCAGTTATATGAAATTCTTCTTGTTTTATAGAAAGCCCATGAGAAAAAGGCAGAAAATGTGTTGTATTTTATATGTTAGGCCCTGACAGTGCTAAAGTACAGTAGAGAATGGAAGTAATTATGTATTTTGTGCACAGAAAAGACTGAAGATAGTATACCTGAACTTTAAAATACAGAGATATACATTTTATATTGCAGTTTAATTATCTGGAGACACATGTATACCCTAACTATTAGTTTCTCTATGTATTGATCCATCTAAAATGCCAGGTAAAGTTCAGAGAAGCATGTGTTTGTGAATGCTGATTTTTTTTCTAAGCATTGAGAGGGAATTTACTCAAACTTCTTCCAACACATTTGCAATTTTAATTCTATTAACATTTTCCTTACAGCAAGGTATTTTCATGAGCTTAATGTTCCTGTTGCCAACCACGTCTCATTTGCCCTTGGGTGAAGACAGCCTCCCCAAGCATAGCAAGTATTGCCAAGGAATTATTTTCTTCTGATATTACTGGCTAATTGCAGTACAAAAAGCAGACAATGAGCAAAGAAAAAAATATATATGCTGTGAGCTAAGTTGTCTACAGATGTTGTTTCTCAGAAATCCTTGTAGATATTTCTAGCTCATTAAGCAAAGCAGAGAACAGTGTTTACAAATCTAATGTAATGTCAATTTTTGGATTTGTTATATTAAAATGGTGCAAAGAGCCATCTCCCTTTAACTTATTTGTTTGCACAGCTTTTATGTATTATTTTCAGGAGCACCTTGTTGTCAGTTTGTCTCATTTTTCAGAACTGCTTACTTCCTGGGCATCGGTATATCTGTAATATCCACATAACTCAAAGTTTGGTTTTTAGAAGTATTTGATTATTTGGCCATATTTTAACTTGTTTCTCCTGTTGACCTCATCAGTTGATATTGCTTTTGGGATGAATCTAAACTTATATGATATCAATGCTTTATTGTAGTTGCTGTTGTTGTGCTGTGGAAAATATTTTAATGCCACGACATTCCTAATACCGAGACACTGATAGCCACAGGTGCAAGTTTATTAATTGTTATGACGGCTTAAATCAAACTTGGCAAGAAGAAGGTGCTTTTTTGTGATATATCAATCTGTTCACTTGATATTTTTGTAATAGTTCACTAGTTAAGATCGGTTTGTTGATAGTTCATGGAGTAAATTAAGTAATAAATACAGTCACATGGTACAATTAAGACAAACCTCAATGAACAATAATAACTATACCATATTAAACTAGAGTAAAAGAACCTTAAAAGTGCATGAAAAAATATTCTAAGCCTGGGAACAATATAAAAATGTATAGCAGTACTGTTTTTTTGTAATTTTCGCACAGATTGCAAAAGTCTAAGACTGAATTTTTGGATTTGGAGGTATACAAGTATGTGCAAGACGGGCAGTTAAAGACTATGACATGCTATTAGAATGTTTCTACACTGCATATCTACATTACTGTAGTATGCATCCCACCTACTTGAAGCATAACATCATTAAATGGCAGTTGGTGAGGCTTAAAAGGTTAACTAATGATGTTGACAAAACTAGACATTCTTATAGAGGCTTTACATGACAGATGTTTATGTAGGGAATGCCCAATCAAATTAGTGCAGAATATTATCCAACAAGAAAGTAGAACCTACTCAGAGACGGTCTCTGCTTAACATACAAGGCCATGTCAAACCCTGATCTGTTGGACATGCTCCACGTAAAGAAATCCCAATCCCTCAGAGCTACACGCTCCAGGGATCTAAACCTTGTCATCACAATAAACAAAACATGCTGGAGGAATAGGTTCCTGACCCAGAGACTCCCCAGACTCTGGAATAGACTTCGCATACATGTCAAGCAGAGTGCTTCCTTGGCCCTCTTCAAAAGGAACATCGACAACTGGATGGTAGAAAGGAAATTTACCCCGGGGATCACATCACTCACCCTGCTAGATAGGGGTCCAGGGAGGTAAATATTGTGGAAAGAAATATCCAGGGAATTGTTATGGCTAGGCCTGTATAGGCCCTAGGGCCGATAGCCTAGTACCAACCTATGAACATAGGACGACTCATGCCACTACACAAGATTGGTCTTCAGCTATGTTAGTGGTGCACTTCTTGGATAGTGCGGCCATAAAAGTGACTATTCATAATAATCTGAGAATGTTAGAAGCCTGTGAGGAGGTTTTAGATGTGGTAGGTAACAAAAGTACAGTTGTGTACACTTACCATAAATGTAGATGTTCGAGTGTATTCACTGTTGCAGTCATTACATTTGGGTAATCTGCTGGCAGGTTGCACTCAGTCGGCCTGAATATCAAAGTATTGGGTCCTGCATCGGTTGCCGTCTCCTCTTCCATGACGTCAGGTCATCAGGAGTATAAAACAGGCAATCAACGCCATTTTCTTTAGTTTTTCTTGCCCCAGATGTCAGGTGCCCCCCAAATGGGGAGCAAAAAAAAAATAATATATATATCTATATATATATATATATATATAAAACTATAAATACATGCAATTGTCACAAAATAAACTTTACCTTCATCTAAAAGCAAATACACCACAAAGGCTGTAGAATATAGTGAAGGAAAGAAAAGTTGTAGAAAAGGGGGCTGGTGGGTGGGTAACCCGGACTGCAACAGTGAATACACTCGAACATCTACATTTATGGTAAGTGCACATAACTGTACCATGTTCTTCATGTTTCACTGTTGCAGTCATTACATTTGAGTAGAATCCCAAAGCTATGGATGAAAGGCTGGAACTAAATAGCATTAGGAGCAGCTGTAAGTCCCTGCAGAACTGCAGTGGCAAAGCCTGCCCTGGACTTAGAGAAGAGAGGCAAATGATTATGCTTTGTAAAAGTATGAACAGAGCTCCAAGTAGCAGCTTCTAGAATGTGTTTGGTTGGCACCCCTCTTTGAAAAGCTGATGATGTAGATGTAGCCCTGGTGGAATGTGACCTAATGCCCTTGGGCACTGATTTACCATGATGCAAATAGCAGAAATGAATGCAGTGGCTTATCCACTTTGAAATAGTCTGCTTTGAAATAGCTTTTCCCTCTGATCCTGCAGAAAATGCCACCAGTAGCTGCTCAGACTTTCTTAGAGATTTGGTGCTGTTTAAGTAGAATCTTAGTTGTCTGTGTACATCCAAGGAATGCAGAATCTGCTCCCTCTTGTTCTGCGGATTTGGGTAAAAAGTTGGCAGGTGAGTAGTTTGGTTAAGAGCCACACTGGATACCACCTTAGGCATAAAGGAAGGATTGGTCCTGAGGGACACCCTGTCTGGGTAAAATATAATAAAAGGCTCCACAGCCATGAGGGCCTGTAGTTCTGAAACCCTTCTTGCTGAAGTGATTGCCAGAAGTAAAGCTGTTTTCCATGATAAAAACGTAATATCTGCAGTAGCAGCTTGTTCAAATGGAGGCAGGGTGAGCTTTTCCAACACAAAATTGAGGTCCCATGCAGGAATTGGTGATCTTCTGGGAGGCCTTAAATTTTTGGCCCCTCTAAGATACTGTTTTAGCAAAGGATGAGAAAAGATCAGTGGCTCTGTGTTGTAATGAGCCGAGATGGCAGAGGCATGGATTTTTATTGATGAAAAAGATAGGCCGTTGTCAAGCATCTCAGTCAAGTATTGTAAAATCTGAGGAATATTTGGCTTTGCTGTGTCAGTTCCTTGTGCTTGGTTCCAAGCACAGAATCTCTTCCATTTATCAGCATAAGATTTTCTAGTACTAGGCCTTCTGGCTTCCAAAATGACATCCATCACAGATTTACTGAGAGGTGTTGTTTGAATAACTACATGATAAGCCATGCTGCCAGGTTCAGAGTTTGGAGCTAATTGTGGAGGATTTGATTGTTCTGCTGAGACAGTAGGTGAGGTATTTGAGGCAAGTACCAAGGAGAGAGTTGAGACATATTCCTTAGGATTGGGTACCAGTGCTGGCGAGGCCAGTCCGGGGCAATTAGAATAATTTTTGGGTTTTCCTGTCTGACCTTTAGTAGGACCTTGGGAAGAAGAGGCAGAGGAGGAAAGGCGTAGACTGATAGTTTTTTCCAACTGAAGGATAGGGCATCCACTTTCCATGCTTGTCTGTGATAAGTCCTTGTGCAGAATTTGTTCAGTTGATAATTCTGGGGAGAGGCAAATAGATCTATGTCGGGGCTACCCCATTTCTTTGTTATCATGCTGAAGACTTGTGGATTCAGTTTCCACTTGTGAGGGTTCATAAGGTTTCTGCTTAAGTCGTCTGCCAGAGTATTTTGTTTTCCTGGTAGGAATTGAGCTTGAATATGTACTTGGTAAGTGAAGGCTGTCCCCCCCAATGCCATGGCTAGTCTGCAAAGGGGGTAGGAATGTGTGCCCCCCTGCTTATTTATGTACTAATAACCATGGTGTTGTCCGTCTTTATCAGTAGTTGTCCTGGATGAAGTAAGTCCTTGAAGGCTGTCAGGGCATTCTGAACAGCTAACATCTCTTTCTGGTTGATATGCAGATGCATTTGTTTTGGGCTCCATATGCCCTGAATGCATCTCTCCACCAGGTGGACCCCCCAAGCATAGTCTGATGCGTCTGTAGTTAGGGTATGGTTGGCAGGGGGTAGAGAGAAAGACCATCCCATGTTCTGGTGACATGTCTCTGCCCACCAAAGAAACTCCTGTTGTAGGCAGGGAATGAGAGTAATCATTGTTTCAAGACTGTGACAATGTTGACTCCATAAACCTTTTAGGTACCACTGTAGTTTCCTCATATGCAGTCTTGCATATGGAATCAGTAGAATGCAGGATGCCATGAACCCCAAAGCCTGCAGAATTTGTCTTGCAGATAATTGGGTTTTTGTTGCCATCTGTTTGAAGTAAATAGTCAGTTGCCTTTGTTTGTCTAGCATAAGGTAAGCCATCTGGGCAGTTGTATTCAAGCTTGCACCCAGGAATGTAATCTTTTGAGAGGGTACCAGTTGTGATTTCTTTTTGTTTATTGTGTACCCTAGGCACGTTAGAAGCCTTTTCACAAATGCCAGATGTTGAAGAAGAATGTCCTTGTTTTCTGCTTGAATGAGATAGTCATCCAAGTAAGGATAGATTTGTATACCTCTTTGTCTGCAAAATGCAATTACTGGTGCCAGGCACTTTGTAAAGACCCTGGGTGCAGTAGATAAGCCAAAGGGCAGTGCAGAGAATTGGTAATGCATAAAACCAGCCTTGAAGTGGAGGTATCTTCTGCACAATTTCCTTATTGGGACATGCAGGTATGCCTCTTTTAAGTCTAGAGTCACTAGCCAAGCGTTCTTGCCCAGCATGGGCAGAAGCTGCTACAAAGTTAGCATTTTAAATTCTGGTATGTCCAGGAATGTGTTCAAAATCGATAAATCCAGTATTGGGCACCAGGCATTGTCTTTTCTGGGTACCAAGAACAGTCTTGAGTAAAACCCTTGTCCTTTTTCCTGTTCTGGTACTGTCTGAATAGCCCCCAAATCCATGGGGGACGTAACTTGATGTTCTTCATGTTTCACTGTTGCAGTCATTACATTTGGGTAATCTGCTGACAGGCTGCCCTCAGTCGGCCTGAATTTCAAAGTCTTGGGTCCTGCGTCAGTTGCTGTCTTCTCTTCCATGACGTCAGGTCGTCAGGGGTATAAAACATGCAGCCAACGCCATTTTCTTTAATCTTTCTTGCAGCACGGTGCCCGAAGCAGAAGCATTTTGCAAGTGCCGGTCAGCCAACTACTGAAATATTCATGTTTGAGTTCCAGAACCGAAGTCTTTACTAAAGACTAAGTACCCGTTGGGGAAACATTTTTCTTGCTTTTTACCGATGTCAGAAAAAGTTAATAATTGTATTACTTGTGGAAAGCAAATACCTCATAAGGATTTCCATTTATACTGTATTCCTTGCCTAGGCCCTGATCACAACATGCCTGTCTGTCAGTTTTGTGCTAGATTTAACCAATGCACTATTAAGCGCCAGTATATTTTTGCATCAAAATATTTTGGAAACAGATGTAACTACCCAGAAATGTCATTGGATAGCAATCCGACTACCGGAGTACATAAAAAATGCAAAGAAAAAGACAGAAAAAGGCAGTCAAGATCCAAAACCGACGATGAAGCTTCTCCTAAGCCAGTCGCCAGTTCGCCGGTACTCAGTGAGGTGCTTTCGCAGCCCCTGATACCCGCCACCTTTGAGTTGCAGACCTCTATCGACACCCATATGGAGTCCAGAATGCCGCAAGATACTCACGGTATTGGACCGACGGATGTATCTCCCTCAGATGGGTCCAGATTCGCTGAGCAGGCACCGGCTTCTGAGGGTGTATTCAGACCTCAACATTTGTGTATTAAACCGACGACAGCTGCAAAACCAAAAACAAAAGCAACTTCTGAAACTAAAAAACCGACGCATGAGCCACGTGCACAGGCTGCTATGCTTAAAAAACAGGTGATCAAAATGGCTGAAGATCTTATTACCTTGATCAGGGGTACCCATCCCCCTCCAGATAAGAGGCCTAGGCAAGACACTGACTATGAATCTTCAGATCAGGTTTCTATTTCTTCTGATTCCTCTTCTAATCAGGAATTATCTATTCCTCCCTATGAGGATTCTGATGCTGAGGAGTCTATTCCATCTGCATCTCCTCCTGAGGATTATTCATTTGGAGAAACCTTGCATACTTTGAGGGAGCATTTTCACTGGGAGAGTCAAGACTTCTCAGAATCAAAAAAGAGGCTCAGGGATTTCCGTCTTCCCCCTCAGCACAGGCCTTTAGCCATTCCCCCTGTCCTAGACATTGTGGATGATGTGTTTTCGGAGTCAAGCTTGACCCCTGATTCCTTAACTCTGGCTCCCAGTAAGCCTGACGGATATTACAGGGTCCCTCACTCACATAAATTTTTATTTAGAAACCCTGCTGCTGATCCTGAAACTATTTCACAGGGTCCAAAGGGAGTTAAGGCCTCAACAGCAAAAAATCCTACCCCCTCTGACAGGGACTCAAGGGTACTGGACAGATGGGGAAAAAAGGTTTATACATCTACAACCTTGGCAATCAGGGCCTTAAATTGTAATTTTCATATGCTTAAGTACCAACAACATGTTATGGGATTGCTGAAACAGAAAATGATGTTGATTTCAGAATGTGCAGAAAATAAGGAATTGCAGGAATTATTGCATGCAGCAAAACAGGTTGGAAAGCATACTTTGCAATGTGGTTTTGATTCTTTAGAGGCCTCCTGCAGGGCCGCAGTTACTGGATCTGTGATTAGGAGGCATACCTGGTTAAAGGAACAAAATTTGCCTGATCATGTTAAAGCTAAACTGCTAGATGCACCTTTACAGCATGATTCTCTGTTTGGTATTAAGGCAGAGGAGGTTTTAAAGAAAATGGAAGACAAAGCTAAGTCTATGCAAACTGTTAAAGAATTTTTACAAGTGCAGCCACCAAGATTCAGTAGATACTGGCCTACAAAAATTTGGTCCTTTCCTGTGTCAGACAGAGCTCAAAGGGGCAAATCCAGATGCCCTAAGGGTTCCAGATACCAGGAGCAAGATTCATACAGGTCAAAGCAATGAGGCGTATCCACCTCCAAATGTGGAGGAGCTAAAGCGCAGACCTACAGAAAGCAATCCCAATGACTTCCCTCTGCCTATACCAAGCACTTATCTTTTGGCAGCACCCATAGGGGGAAAATTAGCACTTTTTGCTCAAAATTGGCAGCTATTAACCCAAAACAAGTGGGTACTAAACATCATATCACAGGGATACAGATTCCATTTCCACACTCTGCCGATAGCAAATGGTTGGCCAGATCTGCCAAAAAATCAATGGGCAGAGGCACAGAAACAGGTTACATCCCTTATGGATATGGGGGCCATTCAGATAGTACCAGAACAGGAAAAAGGACAAGGTTTTTACTCAACTGTTCTTGGTACCTAGAAAGGACAAGGCCTGGTGGCTAATACTGGATTTATCGATTTTGAACACATACCTGGACATTCCAAAATTCAAAATGCTGACTTTGCAGCAGCTTCTGCCCATGCTGGGCAAGAATGCTTGGCTGGTGACATTAGACCTAAAAGAGGCATACGTGTATGTCCCAATAAGACAATCACACAGAAGATACCTCAGATTCAAGGCTGGCTTAATGCATTACCAATTCTCTGCACTGCCCTTTGGCTTATCTACTGTGCCCAGGGTCTTTACCAAGTGCCTGGCACCAGTAATTGCATTTTGCAGACAAAGAAGTATACAAATATATCCTTACTTAGATGACTGTCTCATTCAAGCAGAGAACAAAGACACTCTTCTACGACATCTGGCATTTGTGAAAAGGCTTTTAGTATGCCTAGGGTACACAATAAACAAAAAGAAATCACAACCGGTACCCTCTCAAAAGATAACATTCCTGGGTGCAAGCTTGAATACAACTGCCCAGATGGCTTACCTTATGCCAGACAAACAAAGGCCAACTGACTATATACTTCAAATTGATGGCAACAAAGACCCAGTTGTCTGCAAGACAAATTCTGCAGGCTCTGGGCTTCATGGTATCCTGCATCCTACTGATTCCATATGCAAGACTGCATATGAGGAAACTTCAATGGTACCTGAAAAGTTTATGGAATCATCATTGTCACAGTCTGGAAGCAATGATTCCTCTCGTACTCTGCCTACAACAGGAGTTTCTATGGTGGGCAAAGGCATGTCACCAAAACATGGGACAGCCCTTCACTGTCCCCCCTGCCAGCCAAACCTTAACAACAGACGGATCAGATTATGCCTGGGGGGCCCACATGGCAGGAAGATGCATTCAGAGCATATGGACCCCAAAACAAGTGCATCTGCATATCAAACAGAAGAGATGCTAGCTGTTCAAAATGCCCTAACAGCCTTCAAGGACTTACTTTATCCAGGACAACTACTGATAAAGACGGACAACATCACAGTCATGTGGTATATAAACAAGCAAGGAGGCACACACTCATACCCCCTTTGCAGATTAGCCATGGTGCTGTGGGACACAGCTTTGACCTACCAAGTACATCTTCAAGCTCAATTCCTGCCAGGAAAACAAAATACACTGGCAGACGATTTAAGCAGAAACCTTATGGATCCTCACGAGTGGCAACTAAATCCACAGGTCTTCAGCATGATAACACAGAAATGGGGGAGCCCAGATATAGATCTATTTGCCTCTCCTCAAAATTATCAATTGAAAAGATTCTGCACAAGGACTTATCACAGACAAGCATGGAAAGTGGATGCCCTATCCTTCAGTTGGAATAACCTATCAATTTACGCCTTTCCTCCTCTGCCTCTTCTCCCCAAGGTCCTACTAAAGGTCAGAAAGGAAAAAACAAAAATTATTCTAATTGCCCTGGACTGGCCTCGCCAGCACTGGTACCCAATCCTAAGGAATATGTCTCAACTCCCTCCTTGGTACTTGCATCAAATACCTCACCTACTCTCTCAGCAGAACAATCAAATCCTGCACAATCAACTACAGACTCTGAACCTGGCAGCATGGCTAATCAGGTAATCATACAAACAACACCTCTCAGTAAAGCTGTGATGGATGTCATTTTGGAAGCCAGAAGGCCTAGTACTAGAAAATCTTATGCTGATAAATGGAAGAGATTCTGTGCTTGGAATCAAGAACAAGGAACTGATACAACAGAACCACATATTCCTCCGATATTACAATACTTAACTGAGATGCTTGACAAAGGCCTATCTTTCTCATCAATTAAAATCCATGCCTCTGCCATTTCGGCTCATTACAATACAGAGCCACCAATCTTTTCTCATCCTTTACTAAAGCAGTATCTTACTGAACAACACAAAACCAAAACTGTTCCCAGGACAAAACCACGATCCAAAATAGTTGCACAATTATTTTCTTTATTGTAATACAATAAAATGGTTGAGCGTTTTCATCTACCCAACGTAGATTTCATCAGAACACTTACACATTCAAAACCTGCCCATTAAATACATTAAAATGCCCGCCTTTTACACCACCTGATCAATTAACCATCATTTAAAATTTAAAGACATAAAACAACAGTACATAAAATCAATAAGGTTGTAAAACCACTGAATAATATAATTAAAACTGCCTCATAAACTATAACAAAATGGTTATAAGCTGAAAAGATTTTTTTGTGTATATAGTGCATGAAACCAAAATCAAAAACATTACATGTTGATAGTGTATGATGTATATTTGAAAGTACAATAAAATACATAAAATATTTCATTATATTATGTACTTTGACAAGCCTTATATATTCCTAAAAAAATATTTATTTAAATGAATAAAATTAATTAAAAAAATCATAAAAAATTCATATGTATCCTATGCCATAATTAATTTCTTATAAGGGGTTTAGTGGGGATATATTCATTCATACCTGGGGGACTAGCTGCATTAAGTTTAATTTGCCATTTAATTTTTTTTTCCCCCAGTATAGCTTTGATGTTACCTCCCCCAGGGTTGCTATTGACCACTTCTAAAATAGCAAATTTAAAAGAATCGCAGCCTACACTATTAACTAAATGTCTGTAAAGTGCATTGTTCATATCTTTCTTTTTTATACAATATAGATGGTCATAAATTCTATTACGTAGTCTTCTGTCAGTTTTTCCAACATAAAAACTGGGACAGGAAGTACACTTCCCCAAATATACAACATGTTGGGACTGACAGTTTCCTTTACAAAAAGATATTCTACTTCTTAAAGTATTCTCTAAACTAATACTCTCCAACTGTAAAATGGACGAACATTGATTACAATGTCCACATTGCTTAGTCCCTTTCATGTCATTATTCCCAACATGATCTCTATAATTGGACCTAACATCAATCATTCTTTTGAAATCGTCCCTGTTTTGTAAACATAGGTGGGTCTCTCACCTAATTTCTCACAGATTCCTTCATCACTGGTAAGTATATTCCAGTTACTGTCAATGACCTTTCTAACTCCCCCTAATGTTGCCCAAATTGTAATAAACACGCCCTTTGATATTCTTCCCCTGATTTGTTGCATCGGTTTGCATTGGATGATAAAAATCCCTTTCCTAGGTCTGGTGGATATTTGTTACCCCATTCTCTTATAACATATTCTGTGACGTCCTTTATCATATGTTCCGGGTAAGCCCTTTGTCTAAATAGATTACCAATGAATGCCATCTCAGTAATCATATCTTCCCTAATAGATGTCATCCTGGCTGCCCTTATACACTGCCCTTTTAAAATGCTATGTTTCTGTGTATAGGGATGATTACTAGAGAATTTCAGATAGGCATTACAAAATGTATCTTTCCTAAAAATCTTGGACTGGAAAGTTGTTCCATCACTGAATATGTGGGTGTCAAGATAGTTGATCCCTGTCCTACTGGTGTTGTAATAAGGGGTACTACCATTAATGTAGTCCATGAATTTTAATAAATTCCCCTTTCCCCCCATCCAAAGTATAAACAAGTCATCCAGGTATCTTACATAACAACATATATACTCCTTCCAGGGCGAATCCAAAACAAATTCTTCCTCCCAGTCCAATAATACTAAGTTGGCATATATGGGGGCACATGCCGCCCCCATAGCTACGCCTGCTATTTGTTTATAGTACTCTCCCTCAAAATATATGAAGTTGTTATCGAGTACTATATTAATAAATTCTGATAGAAGATCTATCTTTTCCCATTCTAATTGACTGTGTTTATTCAGATTATTAATAAATCTAGTCACCCCTTCAACTTTTGGTATACAGGAAAACAAATCCTTTACATCAATGGTAACAAATATTACATTAGAATCCCATATATCTTGTTTAAACTTCCCAAGAAACTCCCAAGAATTTCTAATAATATGTGGTATCTTGGAATAAATATGTTTTAACCATTGATCAGTAACTTTAGCAAAAGGAAAGGCTTTGCTGCGACTTCCTGAAATGATGGGTCTGAAAGGGGGGGTCCCTGATGTTTTTATGTATTTTGGGGATACCTACTATGGTTGCTAAGATGGGGTACTCCACTTTCAAGAAGTTATATAGATCTTGGTTAGTTCTATCATCCAATAAAAATTCTTCCAAATACAAATCAATTATTCTGTGAGCAATATTAATTTGGTTGATAGAAAATACCTCATATTATTCAGAATTGTTCAAAATATCAAATATTTTGACTATATAGTTGTCCATATCATATAACACTACTCCACCCTCCTTATCCGCAGTCATAATTCTAATATTATGAGTACATAAAGAATCTAAAAGTTTCTCAACAGCAATACTCCGCTGACTGGAATCACCTGATTTTTTTTAATTATTGTAAAGTTCATAAATTTTCTTGCTCACCACCTTCTCAAAGGTTATTAGGGTGTTGTGCATGGGTGGAGTGAAGTTACTTCTCTTCCTTAAACAATCAACTTTGTTATTGTTTTGAATAGAATTCTGAAAAAATATACCCAAGTTAAGCTTTCTTAAAAATAGCTTTACCTCTACCAAAGTATCCACCAAATCAAATTGCTTCCTAGGAATGTATTTCATACCTTTCGAAAATATTTCAAAATGTTCAGTACTCACTGGATATTGGGTATAATTATAAATTTTAAAATCTCCTACACTGTATAATACCCCATCTGTAACCTTAATGTCCATAGGTTCACTTTTTTGTATTATAGATCCTTGTAGGAATTCCATTTTCCTCTTTCTCCTTGTCTCCATCGATTTGCTTGTCATCTGCGGTTCCCCCTCCCATTTTGTTCTTCTGCTAAAAAATCTTCCCCTTGTTCACCCTCTTGATAATATTCATTACGTACATTGTCCACATCTCTATCCCTATTTATCCTATTGGCTCTTATTTTCCATTTATATGCTGTTTGGTTTTCATACTGTCTTGTATCCCTTAGAAACTTTTTACATTTCCTATCAAACATTTTCTTACAACTACTTTCAGCGTAATGAAATTGTTTGGCATGTAATTTTTCCCATTGTGGGAACAATAAATCATTAGTTATGGAGACATTCAATTCTTCAATTTCTTTCAACAATAAACTCAGCTTGTTGTCATTACAAGATATAATAAATTCCATAAATTGCTTACCAAAACTATCAAACATTTTGTTACATGTCCTAATATTAACTTCATTTAATTCAACTCCAATGGGCTGTTTAAAAAAAATGTAAACCCATTGGAACAATACCACTATCAACACATTTCCGCAAATATAAATTGTCCATTTGTAATGCTTTAATCTGGTTGAGCTTATTTCCAAAATTAAAAATCATATCCTTTAAAGTGATATTTTGTTTGTTAGTACTATTTTCCTTACAATTGTCCACAGAACGAAAGTCATATGGCATCTTAAAAAACTTATCCATATTAAAAACAGAATCGTTAGACATACCCTCAGTAAAGTCCGACAACTGCCTTCTATTGTTTGTATCAATTTCTTTTGTTGTCACCATATTTGAACCCACTAGCGTGGAATAAGTCCTAGTGGGTTGCGAACGCTTTGGTTTGGCTCCCGATAAAACATAAATGTCCTCCGAAACGTTACCAGATAAGGTGGAAAGATTCAACTGTCCCACATTGTTGTTATCGGTTCCGTTCCCATGAGAGGTGCCATTAAATTGAGAAAAGTTCCTTTTCCACGCTCCCTGTCCATTCGGGATCTCGTCGGGACTTCCACTTCCTGTTTCGGAACGTGGTAATGTCATCCCCTCAGGCTCTGTATTCTCCGATACAGGATTACGCGTAATCGTAGGCGGAGTCATCAGTTCCAGCAATCGGGTGATTTCACCCTTCAAAATCACCATTTCTTAATGTATCTTGTCCACTTCGTCTCTCCTAACGGGCAAAAAGTTGCAGGATATGTCCCAGTATCTTAGAGGAGCGAAAAATGTAAGGCCTCCTAGAAGATCACCATTACCTGCATGGGACCTCAATTATGTGTTGGAAAAGCTCACCCTGCCTCCATTTGAACCAGCTGCTACCGCTGACATAAAATTCTTATCATGGAAAACAGCTCTGCTACTAGCAATTACTTCAGCAATAAGTGTTTCAGAGCCACAGACCCTCATGGCTGTAGAGCCTTTTATCATATTTTACCCAGACAGGGTGTTTCTGAGAACAAATCCTACTTTTATGCCTAAGGTGGTTTCCAGTGTGGCTCTTAACCAAACAGTTCATCTGCCAACTTTTTATCCAAATCCGCAGAAGAAAGCAGAGAGAATTCTGCATTCCTTGGATGTACACAGACAGCTAAGATTCTACTTGAGCAGGACTAAAGCTGTAAGAAAAACTGAGCAGTTACTAGTGTCATATGCTGCAGGATCAGAGGGAAATGCTATTTCAAAGTGGATAAGCCACTGCATCTGTTTCTGCTACTTACACCATGGTAAACCTGTGCCCAAGGGCATTAGGTCTCATTCCACCAGAGCTGCAGCTACTTTAGCAGCCTTTCTCAGAGGAGTACCAACCAGATATTCTAGAGGCTGCTACTTGGAGTTCTGTTCACACCTTTACAAAGCATTATCATTTGCCTCTCTACTCTAAGTCCAGGGTAGGCTTTTTGCCACTGCAGTGCTGCAAAAGCCGCACCTAATGTTGTTTAGCTCCAGCCTCCCAAATATAGCGTTGGGATTCTACCCAAATGTAATGACTGCAACAGTGAAACACAAAGAACATAGTACAGTTACGTACACTTACCATAAATGTAGATGTTCGAGTGTATTCACTGTTGCAGTCTAGGTTACCCTTCCGCCATCCCCCTGTCATTCTGGAGTTTATCTTTCCTTCTCTATCTTCTACAACCTATGTGGTGTACTTGCATGTGTATATATATATATATATAGATATATATATATATATATATATATACATATATATATATATATATATATATATATATATAGATATATATATATATATATATATTTATTTATTTTTTTTTCTACCTTTTTGGGGGCACCTGACATCGGGGGCAAGAAAAACTAAAGAAAATGGCGTTGGCTGCATGTTTTATACCCCTGATGACCTGACATCATGGAAGAGAAGACAGCAACCGACGCAAGACCCAAGACTTTGGAATTCAGGCCGACTGAGGGCAACCTGCCAGCAGATTACCCAAATGTAGTGACTGCAACAGTGAATACACTCGAACATCTACATTTTTGGTAAGTGTACACAACTGTACTTTCTGTGCCTCTGCCCATTGATTTTGTGGCAGATCTGGCCAACCGTTTGGAATTGGCAAGGTATGGAAATTAAATCTGTATCCCTGGGATACTATGTTTAATACCCACTTGTCCTGGGGTTATTAACTGCCAATTATGAGCATGAAGTGCTAGTTTTCCCCCTAAGGGGGCTGCCAAAAGATAAGTGCTTGGTGATGCAGAGGGAAGTCATTGAGACTGTTTACTGTAGGGTTGTGCTTTATTTCCTCCAGATTTGGAGGGAGAGGCACCCCATTGCTTTGACCTATAAGAATCCTGTGCTTGGTATCTAGAGCTCTTTGAGTGCCTGGATTTGCCCTGTGAAGCTCTGTCGGACACAGGAAAGTGGTGTCGGTTTTATATAGAAATGTTGTGGCCTGAAGACACCCTCAGAAGCCGGTGCCTGCTCAGCAGCTCCGGAGCCATCCGAGGGAGAGACATCCGCGGGTACAATACTTTGAGAATCTCGTGGCATGCCAGACTCCACATGGGTCTCGGTAGAGGCCTGCAACATGAAAGTAGCAGGTATCAGGGGCTGCGAAAGCACCTCACTGAGTACTGGCAAACCGGCGACTGGCTTAGGAGAAGCTTCGTCGTCGGTTTTGGACCTCAAAGGTCTGTCTCTGTGAACTCCGGCAGTCAGATTGCTATCCGGTGACATTTCAGGGTAGTTAAATCTGTTTCCAAAATATTCTGAAGCAAAGATATACTGATGCTTAATAGTGCATTGGTTAAATCTAGCACAAAACCGACAGCAAGGCACATTATGATCTGTGTCTAGGCAAGGAATACAGTACAAATGAAAATCCTTATGAGGTATTTGCTTCCCACAAGTAAACAAGTAATGCAATTATTAACTTTTACTGACATTAGTATGGAGCAAGAAAAAGTTTCTCCAACGGGGTACTTAGTTTTAATTGAAGACTTCGGTTCTGAAACTCGAATTCGAAAATTTCAGGAGTTGGCCGACCGGCACTTGCAAACTGCTTCTGCTTCGGGTACTGTGCAGCAAGAAAGACTAAAGAGAATGGTGTTGGCTGCCTGTTTTATACTCCTGATGACCTGACGTCATGGAAGAGGAGACAGCAACCGACGCAGGACCCAAGACTTTGATATTCAGGCTGACTGAGGGCAACCTGCCAGCAGATTACCCAAATGTAATGACTGCAACAGTGAAACACGAAGGATATTCTCTTTTCATTAATAAAAAAGGTACGAACATCAAAACATCAAACAGTATTTTGAAAGAGAAGACAACAAAAGTCAGGTGGTTGCAAGGAGGGGCACCTACAAATGTTACAGTTGCACTCAGTGCAAATACATTTTGGAAAGTTCTTATTTTGTTAATCCCAGAACTGAGCAAGAGTACCCTATACCAGTTTTTTTCATGTATAAAGCCCAGTATGGGGTTTACATGGCATGTGCTTGCTCTGTTACTTCTTACACCTCAATTAGCTTAATCGGCTAGCACTTTAACAGGCTTTTGTAGCATTTATTGTAGCACACTTAGGTGTTATCATCACTAGCTGTTCCAATGCAGTAACAGCACCAGTATTTATTAGTTATGACCACCCCTCCTGGTATGATTGTAGGGCAATTTCCTGTGCTTTCTCCTGCTAGCCTGGTGCACTTGGGCATTCTGAGACAGTGTGGCAACTATCTAATGTATACAGACAACCCTCTCCTCTTACCTTCCAACACTCATACCTGTGAGAGATGCACTTATATCACCAAACTGGAAGCAGTGCACACTCCAACCAAGACCGGACTAGGTGGTCAAGAGGAGAAGGTCAACACCTGCAACTCATTACATAGAAAACACAGCCCTCCAAAACACCCACCATCACAACCCACAGATAGAAACACAAACCATACACACAACTTAGCAGAGGCTGTCAATAAAAATGAACCCAAACAACAGAGACCCCCCCCCGAGACAGAAACACTCTCAACCACCACAACACCAACCCCAGAACACATAACTCACCACCACAGTGTGCCCCTCAACCCAAGCCCTTAAAGCAAAACACTTTGCCCAATGCACTAATCATAGGAGACAGTTGTGAGGCACACTGATGTCCCACTCACTTGGCTGAACAAGGAGAAGGTGACAGTCAGTTGTCTATTAGGTGCCAGACTCTGCCACATAACACATGCACTCAGGTCATGCCACAACAAGTACAAATATGACTCAGTCATTGTCCATGTGGTTGTGAATGACCTGAGATGTACCTCCCTGGACTACATAAAAAGAGACGTGATGGATCTCTCGGATTATATGGCCCAGGCAGGTATGACCCTATCCCTGAGCAGTATTCTACCGTCACATACAATGATACCACAGTACAAGCAGAAAATGATTGATTTCAACAATTGGCTAAGTTTCTGGTGTCATTCTAAGGTGATCCAGTATCTGTCTGCCTGGGACGACATGCTTGACAGACCTCAATGCTTTGCTAGAGACGGCCTGCATCTTTCACCCCTGGGATTCCGGGTACTGGATAAGGCTCGTACCATCCCTATTGTGCCTTTTTAGGCAGTGTTCCAAAGACCAATATTCCAGTGTAACAGCTACAAACAAATGCAATCTGAAGGTCATGCTGCTCAATGCTAGAAGTCTAAATCTCAAGATGCACTCGCTTGAAGCTCTCCTCAAATTAGAGAATGTCGACATCTGTGCGTTAATGGAAACCTGGTTTAAAGAGACAGAAAGCACCCCTGAGCTCCCAGGCTACAATTCATTCCATACCTTTCGGCCCCATAATATGTCCGGAAGCACCAAAGGCAGTGGTGTCTCCATATTCTTAAACGATACGCAAAACTCTAGACTGGTAGCCCAGCATAATGCATCCGAGATACTTCAGGTACAACTAACACTGGGTAAGATGGCAGTACAAGTCATAGCCTGGTACAGAATCCCAAACATGTCCCTAGACTCTCACTGCAAGTTCCTAAGCACCCTGGAATCTGTCAAGGTCCAACCCAATACTTTTGTACTGGGTGACTTCAACTACCCTTCCATCAACTGGGAAAACTAATCAAGTACCAATGTACAGGCAGAACGCTTTCTGGAATTTATCATTTCCAATGACCTGGACCAACTCATTCTTACTACCACTAGAGGAAGCAACATCCTCGACCTGGTTTTCACCAGCATCGTAGACCGTTGCTTCACACCTATAGTCAATTTCTCCCTGGTTAAATCTGACCACAAACTGATCACCATGGAAATTTCCATCTCACCTACACCCCCCCCCCCCCCCCAGTAAGGTGAATACCCTGAAAAACTTCTCTAAAGCCAACTTAGGGCTCCTAAAAACAGAAGTGGCTAACTTCTCGGCACCCATGCCAATGGAAAATAGCTGCACGATTGCCAAATCATACACCAATACAGTGTATGACCATATACACAAATGCATGGACCTTGCCATACCAAATAGAATAAAGATGCTCTCTTCCAAAAAAAGAAGCCAATCTGGTGGTTCCCAGCCATCAATAAACTCTACAACAGAAGGAAGAAACTATTGCAGAAAAAAATGAAGTCACAAGACTTGAAAACCTCCCTTATCAGTCTCAACAAAAAGCTGAGATCCCTTATTAAATCCTCTAAAGCCAGCTATGAAAGCAGAATTGTGGCTGACACCAAAAACAACCACAAAGCCTCTATAGCTGTATCAAAAACCTCAAAGGCAGTTCCCAGATTTGCTCTGAATTATTGCAAAATTTCACCTCCTATACTGAGCCAACAGATATTGCCAACATACTGGCTGACAGATTCAGTGCCAACTTTACCCCTCCCTCCCAAGGGCCCTATCACAATACCATAAGAAAGCCTGGTACCCACCATTTCTGCAGCACAGGTAAAAGCTGCATTGTCCAAAGCCAGAAATACAGTGTCCATGGGACCTGTTAATATCCCTGGCTGCGTCCTACATGAACTACAAAATTAACTGGCACCACATCTGTGTGTCATGTTCAATCAAGCCTTACCTCAGGCAATGTCCCTAATGAATGGTGCACTGGTACAGTCATCCCGCTCCATAAAGGGGGAGCAACTACAGACCCTGGGAACTATCGCCCCATTAGCCTGACGAGTCTGGTATGCAAAGCTATGGAGCGCATCATCGTGGACCTGCTTAACAAAGATATAGGCAATCTCCAAACTCTTGACCCACACAGTTTGGCTTTCTCAAGGGGAGATCCTGCCTGCTGAACCTGGTTGACTTCTTTGAGGCAGTCACCAAGGCTGTGGATGAAGGTAAGGCAGTGCATACAGCCTACCTCAACCTGGCCAAGGGCTTTGATACCATTCCCCACTCAGGTATCATTGATAGACTCACCAAACTAGGCATCAATCCTTGTATCACTAGGTGGGTTGCAAATTGGCTCACAGACAGGACCCACAGAGTGAAAGTTACAGATTCCAAGTCAAACTGTCGGCCAGTCACGAGTGGAGTCCCACAGGGCTTGGTCCTGGGTCCTCTCCTGTTTGACATCTACTTCTCAGAAGTCCAGGCCAACACAGAAGAACTCTGGCTGACCAAATTCGCTGATGACTGTAAGCGAGGAGTCATTATCAACTCCCCAAGTGATGGCAGACATCCTACAAAAGGGTCTCTCTGAGACCAATGACTGTTATCAAAACCATGGCCTGAAGCTTAACGCCAAAAAATGCGTTATCATCCCCTTTGGAAAAAACTCAGTTCCCACGAATTACCACATTGACGAGAGCCCACTGAACACTTAAGGGGCCATAAGAGATCTGGGCACCCAGGTCGATAGCCACCTCACCTTTGACCACCACATTGCCACTGTGGTCAGAAAGTCCTTCTACGTGACACATCTTATAACCAAAGGTTTTGCAGCCAGAAAGAAAGAGGTCATCATCCCTCTCTACTCATCCCTCATTAGACCATTAATCGAATATAACGCCTTGTTTAGCATGTACCTGACCAGACATCTAAAACAGCTGGAGAGGCCACAAAAGTACCTCACAAAAAGGATCCTAGGCCTTAAGCACATGTCCTACATGGACAGACTTAAGAAATTTCAGCTGTTCTCAGTCTCTTATCGTCTACTTAGAGGTGATATCTGTCTGACTTACAAAGCCATGTCCAACCCAGCTCTACTTGAAATGCTACACCTAAAGAAGTCTCACTCCCCCCATGCCACATGCTCCAGAGGTCACAACCTCATTACCTCTATTAACAGAACATGCTGGAGGGACAGGTTCATCTCCCAAAGACTGCCCATACTCTGGAATAAGCTTCCCATTCATGTCAAGCAGAGCACCTCGCTGGTCCTGTTCAAGTGAAATCTTGACGAGTGGATGGGTAACAGAAAGTTCACTCCAGGGATCATTCTAGTTACCCTACTGGATAGGGGTACTGTGAACTAACATCAGGCGGCACGATGCCTGGGAAATTTTTTTGGGCTAGGCTTGTAAAGGCTCCAGGGCCATTAGCCTAGTACACACTATGAACCTATGAACCTATGTTGTTTCACCTGTAATTCATTCTACTTAGGGAAGATGAATAGTGCATTAAAACAGGGAATTTATGAAAACCAATATGCCATTTCCATCGAGAACAGAGATAATGCCATAGCAAAACATTCTGTGGAGTGTCGTCAGTTCAACAAGTTTGTTTTCAGTGTTATAAATTATGTTACTTTGGATTTTAATGGTGACAGGGACAATGAACTGAAATACAGGGAATTTAGATGACAAATTTTATTCTATGCTTACAGTGCACAAGGGTTAAATAGTCATGTCAATTACAAAGAGGTTTTAGCCAAAAATCAGTACAGGAACGAGTATAAATAAGTTTATATATTATTAGATTGTTCTCAGGCTTAGAATATTTTTATGCACTTTTAAGGTTCTTTTATTTTAGTTTAATGTGGTATAGTTATTGCTGTTTGTTTGTTTGTCTTTCGGCTTTTCCTGGTTAGGGGTCGCCAAAGCAGCACTCCGGTCTGCTAATGATTGGCAGTAGATTTTCACGAATGCCGAGGTGCCAGCTCGACATTCAACCTTCAACGAAGGCACACCCATTCATGCATGTCTTTCGAATGCTCACCCAACCGCGGGGAGGAAATGCAGACTCCACACAGAAGGCACTCCCCGCACTCCAGCCGAGAATCGAACGGGAGAACCTCTTGCTGTGAGGCAACAATGCTACCACTGCACCTATTGTTCATTAAAGTTTGTCTTAATTATACCATGTCACAGGAATTACTGATTGGAGGATATTTAAAAGTTCAGCTGTAGAGGATGTTCTATGTTCTGATGAAGGCAATACTTGCCAAAAGCGCTTAGCATTTTGTTGTGCGTCAAGAAATAAACGTGTATTCATTTCTCCTCAGTGGTGGTTTCTTTAGAGTTTCGGTTATTTTTTGCACTATCTCATGGCTTCCCAATATTTTTTTTATATATTAAAATTTCACTGCTCATGCTGATTGCCCTGATATGGTTGGACAATAAGTACAACATTGATAAAATGTGATTCTGAGACAGAGACCTCATTATCAGCTCATTGCCAAGTACACTAGTGCTGTCAGACCTGACTCCACTAGTGTTTTCCCCTAACAGTCTGTACATTGATTTAGCAAAGGCAGCTCTTTATAAACACGCATGCACACACAGACACACACACACACACAAATACACAACACTCCTACATTCACTTATCAACAGCAAGCCCCCCCTGCGTGCGCGCGCGCACGCACGCACACACACACACACACACACACACACACAGTCACATTCATGGAAACACTCAGCATACATGTGTACAACTATCACACAGACACACACACACACACACACACACACACACACACACAGTCACAGTCATAGAAACACTTAGCATACACTTGTACAACTAGCACATGCACACACACACACACACACACACACACACACACACAGTCACATTCATGGAAACACTCAGAATACATATGTACAACTACCACACACAAACACAGACACACACACACACACACACACACACACACACACACACACACACACACACACACACACACACACGCACACACCTGGCCCTTGAGTAGTCACATTGGAGCAAATGAGCGATTGATGTGTTTTCTGCGTCCAACACCTCCTCCTTCTAGAGTAAAACTTTACTCAGCTGAGCAGTTCAGGTAAGCAGACATTTTTTGGGGAATGCACTCGCTCAGAAGACCTCTCTCCTAACTAATGCCCCGCAGGGGGGAATAACCTCAGTTGAAAAGCAGTTTATAAATTCAGTAGGCTTATTATGATGCAGAAATCTTCTGTGCCAAGGCTTCCTTGCAGTGGTAAGCCTTTCTGAATCCCAGGTCATATACTTGGCATTGTTTTGTAATTTGTTGTACATTAAATGGACTTTTGCAGGCTGCCTTACTAATGTGACTTTTTTTCTGTCTTTCTTGTTCCTGCAGTGCATCTTTTCTCCCAGTGATTTTAGTGTTTTTCTGCATTTACATGTAGTTGCAGTCCTGGTATTGTAACCTGCCCATGAATGCATTGACAGTGTTCCTTTTTGAAATCCTTAACTGATTAGTGAGAACTGTAATCTACTAGCAAGCTTTTCGTGGCAGATGTAAAATATTCCAGACAAAGTGCATGTTTTGAAGTTTTTTATGGTTTTAGAGTGGTAGTTGTGCCACATTTTCACACCATACCCTGCATTTAAAGGACCACTAAGGGCAAATGATGAAGAAAACATATATTTTTTATCTTGCCATGATTTACTACACCTCCCAAAGCTGCCTTCAGCAAAATAAGTACTCATTCCTAATTTTATTTTGTTTTTACTCTTGTCTGCCCTCATGGGGGCAGACATGGTGATGCCTTTGGAAAGCTAAATCTGTCCCATAATGCAGACTGCGAGGACAAATAGCCCTACCATTTGTTGTCAGACTAGACTTCCATTCAATTACAATGGAACTCCTGAAAAAAACTGCCAAGTTTGAGAGTCTGCAGCTCATGTGTCATTGACTGGTATGCGCTGAGTTTTACAAATGTTGATGTCCTTCAAGAATGCAACTGCAGTCATAACATATGGGTTGTCCTGCCTCAGGCAGCCCTCGGTCGGCCGGATTCCAAAGTCTGGGTCCAACGTCGGCTGATGTCGCATTTCTCTCCGACGTCAGAACGGCTGGAGTACATAAGCATCAGCCGACACCATTTTCTTCAGTCTTTCTTGCCGCGTGGTGCCCGAAGCAGAAGCAAATGTCCTTCAAGAATGCAACTGCAGTCATAACATATGGGTTGTCCTGCCTCAGGCAGCCCTCGGTCGGCCGGATTCCAAAGTCTGGGTCCGTCGGCTGATGTCGCATTTCTCTCCGACGTCAGAGCGGCAGGAGTACATAAGCATCAGCCGACGCCATCTTCTTCAGTCTTTCTTGCCGCGCGGTGCCCGAAGCAGAAGCAGTTCGCAAGTGCCGGTCGTTCAGCTCCTGTATTCTTCGATCCGAAGTCATCAAAAAAGCTAAGTACCCCGTTGGGGACCTTTTCTTGCCTCAGCCGATGTCAGAAATTACTGAAAAAGTTAATAATTGTTTGTCTTGTGGTAAACAAATACCTCATAAGGATTTCCATTCTTACTGCCTTCCTTGCCTTGGCCCAGACCACGACGTCTCGGCCTGTGCTCGCTTCAATAAGCGCACTCTCAGGCACCGGGCGGAGTTCGCTGAAGACTTTTTCGGCGAAAAATTCGATTACAAGATGCCGTCGGAATTACCGACAACGCAGACTCCTAAAAAACGTAAAGACCGGGACCGACATCCTCGGCCCGCATCTTCCACCGACACCACGCCAAAACCTACCGCGAGTGCCCCGGTTCCCTCTGAGGTGGTTGTTTCATCGCTCCGAACCGAAGACACCGCATTACCGATACCTCCGATACCGGAGTCCACACCGACGCCAGTTATTGATTTTCCTCCAGACACTGAAACCGAGGAAATGCTTGAGACCATTGCTGTGGATAAGGTCACTCCTGCACGTGGAGCTGCTAGGCCTCCCATGTCCATGTCTATCAAGGCCTACACACGTGCTAAGGCAGCCAGCAAGACCAAGCATCTTACTGCAAAAGCCTTACCTCAGCCTACTCCTGAAACACAAATCATGACTATGGCAGCAGACTTAATCTCCATGATCAGAGGTTCCCAGGCCCATCCTGAGAGAGGATCCCAGCCTCCTCCTGATAAGAGGCCCAGGGTTGAGCCCACTGACCCTCTCCCTTCTGATGAAGATTCTGAGGCCTCTGGCCACTCCGATAGCTAGGAAGAGCCTTTCCAGACCTACGAGGACTCAGATGCAGAGGACTCCACCCCCTCGGCCTCCCCTCCTGAGGATATTTCTTTTGGGGAAGTTTTGCATTCCATGAGGGAACATTTTAAGTGGCAAGGCCAGGAATTTTCTGATTCCAGAAAGCGCCTTTGTACCTTCCTTAAAAAGCCTCAACACAGGCCCTTAGCTATTCCTCCTGTGCTTGATGTTTTGGATGATTTATACTCTGACTCCAGTGTTACCCCTGATACTCTTTCTCCTGCTCCTGCCAAGCCTGATAGATACTATAGAGTCCCAGAAACACATTCTCATTTCTTTAGGGCCCATCCTGTGGATTTAGAAACTATTTCACAGGGGCCGAAAGGGGTTTCAGCTACCTACTCCAAAAATCCTTTGCCTTCCAACAGGGAAGCTAGGTCATTAGAGAGATGGGGGAAGAAGGTTTACACCTCCACTACTTTATCTAGAGAGCTCTCAATTGTCTCTTTCATATGTTGCAATATCAGGATTTCCTGTTAGATGATTTACAGAAAACTTTGGCCTCTCCTGATCCTTTAGATAGGAAGTCTTTGCAGGAGGCTGTACACAACTCTCAGCAAGTTAGCAATCACTTCCTTCAGTGTGGATATGATGCATTGGAAGCTTCATGTAGGGCAGCTATGACAGGGGCAGTCATTCGTAGACATGCATGGTTAAAAGAACAACCTCTACCAGATCATGTTAAGGCAAAACTTCTTGATGCACCCTTGGAAAAGAACAAGCTTTTTGGTGCTAATGCTAAAGATGTATTAAAGACCATTGAGGAAAAAGCCAAGTCAGTTCAGACAGTCAAAGATTTCCTTCAGGTTCAGCCACCCAGATTCAGCAGGAATTGGCCTTCAAAAAACTGGTCCTTTCCTAATACTGAAAGATTTCAAAGGGGCAAAAGCAGGCGTGGCCGAGGAAGAGGACAATACAGGGGTCCCTACAGGGGACGACAGTGGCAACCAGCAAACCAAAGAAGTGACACAGGGGCTTCTACTGCCCCACAGGGACAATCCCAATGACTTTCCTCTACTTCCGCCTACCAAAGAGCAAACAGAAGCTCCCTTGGGTGGAAAATTATCTCTGTTTTCAAACAATTGGCACAGATTGACAAAGGAAAAATGGATTTTGGACATTATAGACCAAGGCTACAGGTTCCACTTTCATACCTTACCAAGGAAACAAGGCATGCCAAACCTACCGCAAAACCAGAGGGCAGAGGCTTTCAAGCAAATTTCTCTGCTTGCTCAGATCAATGCAATAGAAAAAGTTCCACAACAAGAACAAGGCCAGGGATTTTACTCAAGACTTTAAAATAAACCAAGTGAAGAACTGCTACCCTCTGTCGTCCCAACAAAATAAGCAGCAACCAGTACCATAAATCGTCAACCAGCGTCTTTATTAAAAGTAACAGAAGTAACTAAGCGCTTTCTCCCTTCTCACAAGGGCATCATCAGAGTTACTTAACAATAGGTGTTTTGAATTTAAATAACAAAACGTAATACACACACCTCCTTGACCAACCAATCAACACTGTAAGATTCCAAACAGCGTCAATGGTAAAGTGCTTAATCAGATCTTTTTTTAAAAAAATATATATGTTAACAATAATATAACCAACAGTTGTTAAAATTCTAACTAGTAAATAGTTGTACTTTGTGTATACAGTATAAAAATAAAAATCTGTATTAATCTACACACATAAACTTAATAAATACTTTTAGTAGTAGATAAAACAACTTGCAGAATGTTTTTAGATGTTTCACAAACAGTATGCAAAAACTCCAAAAAATCAAATAAACTGAGCTCTGAATTTTAGCATGCTGGCTAAGGATACGTGTTCGTTTATTCCTGGTGGTTTTGATGCATTGAGTCTTAGTTGCCACAAGCACTCCCTTACCTCAAGCAAAATTTTGTCATCACCACCATTTTCCTTATAGGGAATTCTATCAATTATGAAAAACAAAAATCTCTTGAAGTCCCTACATGTCCTACTGTGCATGTAAAGTGCGTTGGTAGTTTTTTTGTTCCTAATATCCCTTACATGTTCCATTATTCTAAGCCTCAACTTCCTCGTGGTTTTACCCACGTAGAAGGAGGTGCAACTTAAACAGGTGGCCAAATAGACCACCATTTTGGTGTTGCAATTCACAAGGCCTGGACTAGGAATCGACCTGTTGAAATTGTGCACTGTCACATACGGACTGTTGTTGATATATTTGCAAGTACTGCAAAACCCACATTTTTTCATCATGCAGTGTTTGTAAGGGCGCTGTAAATCAGCACTCTCCATGAGTTCTTTTAGATTTCTGCCTCTACTGAAAGTAAATGATGGTAAGACACCCAATACGGTAATGGTCTCCATTGAAATTGTCCCTGCCCATATATCCTGGACAGTTTGTATGATGTTAATACTGTCCTCATTATATGGCAAAATCATGGAATGACCAACCTTATTCACTTTCTCCTGGCTGTTAGTAACTGATAACCCTGCTGTCAAAATGGGTTTATAGATAGTTTGTCTCTTCACTACAATTTCCTCCCTGGTCCTATTAAGGACCTCAAGGATATCCTCTCTCTTGTAGCATGTTAATCAACATAACCATTTCTTTCTCAAATAAGATGTTATCACTAATTAACCTGGATAGTCTCACCATCTGTCCCTTTACAATGTTCTTTTTTTGGAAGTAAGGGTGACAGCTTTCAAAGTGGAGGAAGGAATTTGAATATGTTTTTTTACGGAATATACTAGAAACTAATGTGTGGCTTGTCGTATCCTTCAGTAACAAAATATCAAGAAATTCACATCTCTCTCGTTGTATATTGTGTGTAAACCTTAAAAAAGATGTACTAGTGTTTAGGGTTTCAACAAATTCATCAATGTCATTTTCACTACCCTTCCAGAAAATCAATATATCGTCTAAAAAGCGTACATATAATGCGATATCTTTTTGAAATCTGGAGGTGTCAATAACTTCCCTTTCCCAGTCTATTAGGACCAGATTCGCATACAATGGGGCACACTTTGCACCCATTGCCACACCTGTGGTTTGCTTGTAATAGTCCCCCTCGAAATGAATATAGTTGTTATTAAGGACCATTTCTAAAAGATCCACCAACAAGTGTTGTTTCACTGTGTGAAGAGTGGATAGTCGCCCCAAACTGTTTCGAAACATGTTCAAACCTATATCATTAGGGATGACTGAAAATAAATTAATGATGTCGATAGTCAAAAAAATATATTTGTCATCCCATACAGTGTTCCTGATAATGTCTAAGCAATGCCATGAATCCTTGATAACTTGGGGTACTTTTAAGCAAATTTCTTTGCAATGGTAATCAACAAAAGAAGCCAGTGTTTCTGTTTTAGACCTTTTGGCAGAAACAATAGGTCGAAAGGGGGGTTGACCATAGATTTGTGAATCTTTGGTATACCAAATATGGAGGGAATAACAGGTGAATTAACGACAAGATATTCATATTCAACCTTGTCTAGTATTCCCTCCATGAGCCACTCATAAATCTGCCAATCTAGTCTAGTGTATGCTTTGTAAACATCATACTTGGATACTTTCAAGTATGTGTTGGTGTCATTAAGCAGTTCCTGCATCCCACTAGTGTAGTCAATGGATGTCATAATGACTACTCCTCCCCCCTTGTCTGGCTTCATTACTCTGTAATCATTTTTGGAAGTTAACTCCTTTAGACAAAATCTTTCCCCTTGTGTAAGGTTATCTTTGTAGGAAAGGTTAAACTTGAGATGTCTCCTCAAAAAAGTTTCGCAAATTTGTTCAAACAAATAGACATTGTGACTTGACAATAGGTGTTTAGAATTTAAATAACAAAACGTAATACATACACCTCCTTGACCAACCAATCAACACTGTAAGATTCCAAACAGCGTCAATGGTAAAGTGCTTAATCAGATCTTTTTTTAAAAAATGTATAACAATAATATAGCCAACAGTTGTTAAAATTCTAACTAGTAAGATTGCCGTGATTGAGGAAGTTCCGGTTAGAGCACGGACGAGTGGAATTGGGTCTTTAAAAGAACAGTTTATCCATTTGGATAAGACACTAAGGCGGTTCAAGTCGCTACAAATGGACAATGTATTTTTGGAGAGATCAATTGAACTAAAACAAGTGCCCAAGGGTTTGCGTGTTTTCCGGCTCCCCATGGGTTTCGAATTAGGAACAGATATGTTTGACGAACTCCTTCAAGTTTTCGACAATGCAGGTATAGAGCTCATGAAGCTTATCATTCGTAACAATAATGCAAAGTTAGTTAAATATAAAGAAGAGCTTGAGTTATTAAACACTAGCATTACTAAAGATCTCATGTTTGAATTTAACAAACAAAAGTATGATTCCATTATTAATGAGGCTGAAAAGTTTGTCAACAAAGGCCTTGATGTTAAATTGAATAAACTTAACAGAGACAAAGTTGACTATGCAGCGAAAAGAGCATATACACATTTTAGATCGTATAAGTTGCTTTGTGAAAGATCTAATGTTCATGCAGGACATCATGTATTTAATTCAGTTAACATGTACGAAGATAATGGAGACACTGACATGGTTAAGGTTGACGAGCAAGACGAGGTTTTTTTAGAGCCTCAGCCTGTGAGGCGTTCAGAAAGGATTCGCGAGAGACAGTTCACCGACAGAGGAGCTTATTCCAGCAGGGGCAGAATGCCCGACAAATCCAATGGACAGACCAGACAGTATGTGAGGAGGTGACATTATTCAACGAATGTGACGTTAACATTATTAACAACAGTGACTGTATAGAGGTTAATGAGAATAATTCAAGTGTACTTAATCATGATGAAGTTAATAGTTGTCCTGTCGCTGCTGGAGGGACTAACATCATGCTTAATGACATTAGATATTATGTTGGTATTGAAAATAACTCTGTTCCTGGTGGACAAAGTACTGACAGGTTGAATATTGAAACTGAATCGCATTGTATTGTTACCAGACGGGGCAATTTTTGCATGTATAACTATAGTGATATGGTGCTTAATGAAGACTTTACCAGTTTGTTTTTCAAAGGGTTTTCATTTGTCCCTACTTTCAAACATGATATAGCTAAAATTTTGATGTCCTTGAAACTTTATTCTAGGGAACTTAATTTGAAAATGTTTTTTGCAAAACAGGGAGAACAAGCTATGAACTATACTCCGCAACTTAAGAGGAAGAGTACATTTATTCCCCCATACAATCACAATGTCTATTTGTTTGAACAAATTTGCGAAACTTTTTTGAGGAGACATCTCAAGTTTAACCTTTCCTACAAAGATAACCTTATACAAGGGGAAAGATTTTGTCTAAAGGAGTTAACTTCCAAAAATGATTACAGAGTAATGAAGCCAGACAAGGGGGGAGGAGTAGTCATTATGACATCCATTGACTACACTAGTGGGATGCAGGAACTGCTTAATGACACCAACACATACTTGAAAGTATCCAAGTATGATGTTTACAAAGCATACACTAGACTAGATTGGCAGATTTATGAGTGGCTCATGGAGGGAATATTAGACAAGGTTGAATATGAATATCTTGTCGTTAATTCACCTGTTATTCCCTCCATATTTGGTATACCAAAGATTCACAAATCTATGGTCAACCCCCCCTTTCGACCTATTGTTTCTGCCAAAAGGTCTAAAACAGAAACACTGGCTTCTTTTGTTGATTACCATTGCAAAGAAATTTGCTTAAAAGTACCCCAAGTTATCAAGGATTCATGGCATTGCTTAGACATTATCAGGAACACTGTATGGGATGACAAATATATTTTTTTGACTATCGACATCATTAATTTATTTTCAGCCATCCCTAATGATATAGGTTTGAACATGTTTCGAAACAGTTTGGGGCGACTATCCACTCTTCACACAGTGAAACAACACTTGTTGGTGGATCTTTTAGAAATGGTCCTTAATAACAACTATATTCATTTCGAGGGGGACTATTACAAGCAAACCACAGGTGTGGCAATGGGTGCAAAGTGTGCCCCATTGTATGCGAATCTGGTCCTAATAGACTGGGAAAGGGAAGTTATTGACACCTCCAGATTTCAAAAGATATCGCATTATATGTACGCTTTTTAGACGATATATTGATTTTCTGGAAGGGTAGTGAAAATGACATTGATGAATTTGTTGAAACCCTAAACACTAGTACATCTTTTTTAAGGTTTACACACAATATACAACGAGAGAGATGTGAATTTCTTGATATTTTGTTACTGAAGGATACGACAAGCCACACATTAGTTTCTAGTATATTCCGTAAAAAAACATATTCAAATTCCTTCCTCCACTTTGAAAGCTGTCACCCTTATTTCCAAAAAAAGAACATTGTAAAGGGACAGATGGTGAGACTATCCAGGTTAATTAGTGATAACATCTTATTTGAGAAAGAAATGGTTATGTTGATTAACATGCTACAAGAGAGAGGATATCCCCTTGAGGTCCTTAATAGGACCAGGGAGGAAATTGTAGTGAAGAGACAAACTATCTATAAACCCATTTTGACAGCAGGGTTATCAGTTACTAACAGCCAGGAGAAAGTGAATAAGGTTGGTCATTCCATGATTTTGCCATATAATGAGGACAGTATTAACATCATACAAACTGTCCAGGATATATGGGCAGGGACAATTTCAATGGAGACCATTACCGTATTGGGTGTCTTACCATCATTTACTTTCAGTAGAGGCAGAAATCTAAAAGAACTCATGGAGAGTGCTGATTTACAGCGCCCTTACAAACACTGCATGATGAAAAAATGTGGGTTTTGCAGTACTTGCAAATATATCAACAACAGTCCGTATGTGACAGTGCACAATTTCAACAGGTCGATTCCTAGTCCAGGCCTTGTGAATTGCAACACCAAAATGGTGGTCTATTTGGCCACCTGTTTAAGTTGCACCTCCTTCTACGTGGGTAAAACCACGAGGAAGTTGAGGCTTAGAATAATGGAACATGTAAGGGATATTAGGAACAAAAAAACTACCAACGCACTTTACATGCACAGTAGGACATGTAGGGACTTCAAGAGATTTTTGTTTTTCATAATTGATAGAATTCCCTATAAGGAAAATGGTGGTGATGACAAAATTTTGCTTGAGGTAAGGGAGTGCTTGTGGCAACTAAGACTCAATGCATCAAAACCACCAGGAATAAACGAACACGTATCCTTAGCCAGCATGCTAAAATTCAGAGCTCAGTTTATTTGATTTTTTGGAGTTTTTGCATACTGTTTGTGAAACATCTAAAAACATTCTGCAAGTTGTTTCATCTACTACTAAAAGTATTTATTAAGTTTATGTGTGTAGATTAATACAGATTTTAATTTTTATACTGTATACACAAAGCACGGCACAACTATTTACTAGTTAGAATTTTAACAACTGTTGGCTATATTATTGTTATACATTTTTTAAAAAAAGATCTGATTAAGCACTTTACCATTGACGCTGTTTGGAATCTTACAGTGTTGATTGGTTGGTCAAGGAGGTGTATGTATTACGTTTTGTTATTTAAATTCTAAACACCTATTGTCAAGTAACTCTGATGATGCCCTTGTGAGAAGGGAGAAAGCGCTTAGTTACTTCTGTTATTTTTAATAAAGACGCTGGTTGACGATTTATGGTACTGGTTGCTGCTTATTTTGTTGGGACGACAGAGGGTAGCAGTTCTTCACTTGGTTTATTTTAAAGACCGTTGAGTGCTTGTGAACTGTTTTTATTTTACTCAAGACTGTTCCTTGTTCCAAGAAAAGAAACACAATGGAGACCAATACTGGATTTGTCCGCATTAAACACCTTTCTCATAGTACCAAAGTTCAAAATGCTGACCCTACAGCAACTCCTTCCCATGCTGGGCAAGGGGTCTTGGCTGATTACTCTGGACCTCAAGGAGGCATACCTACATGTCCCTATCAGACACAGCTGCAGAAGATACCTCAGATTTCTTGCAGGGTCAGAGCATTATCAATTCTCAGCATTGCCATTTGGCTTATCTACTGTGCCCAGAGTGTTTACAAAATGCCTGGCTTCAGTAATTGCTCATTGCAGGCTCCAGGGGATCCAAATTTACCCGTACCTGGATGACTGCCTCATACAAGCGGACGACAAACTGATCTTGACAAAAAACTTGGATTATGTCATTCAATTGCTACAAGCTCTGGGATACACAGTCAACTTCCAAAAGTCAAGACTGCAGCCATCCCAGCAAATTACTTTCTTAGGAGCCAATCTAGACACAACCTCTCAAATGGCTTACCTGACAGAAGACAAGCAAAAGAAGTTAACTCATTATTTCAAAGGTTTGGCAAAGCTCACCCAGATGACTGCAAGGAGATTCCTACAGGCCCTGGGTTACATGGCATCATGCATTCTACTGGTTCCATTAGCAAGACTACACATGAGAAAGCTTCAATGGTACCTAAAAAGTTTATGGTCTCAACACAGCAACAACCTAGAGACAACCATACCGCTCATTCCATGCCTACAAAAGGAATTTCCATGGTGGGCCTCGGTAAGCCAGGCAAACACAGGTATGTCATTCAAAAAAACACAAATAACACAAACAATGACCACAGACGCCTCAGACCTTGGATGGGGGGGGCGCACATGGAGGGCAGATGTATTCAAGGACAATGGTCTCCAAAGAAAACACATCTGCATATCAACCAAAAAGAAATGCTGGCAGTCATGCATGCCATCGAGGCCTTTCGACAACTTCAGCAGGGCCACCTGCTAATACGGACAGACAACACCACTGTCATGTGGTACATAAACAAGCAGGGGGGCACCCATTCTTACCCCCTTTGCAGACTGACAATGAATCTTTGGGAAAAATCACTGAGCCTAAACATACAGTTGCAATCCCAGTTTGTTCCAGGCAAAGACAATGTGCTGGCGGACAGCCTAAGCAGGAACTTCATAGATCCACACGAGTGGAGGTTACATCTGAAAATCTTCACACAACTCACCTCGACATGGGGCAGGCCAGAAGTAGACCTATTTGCCTCCCACCTCAACCATCATCTACAAAAATTCTGTTCAAGGACATACCATCCACAAGCTTGGAAAATAGATGCTCTTTCATTCCACTGGAACTTTCTAAAAATCTATGCATTCCCACCTCTGCCACTGATGACCACAGTATTACTAAAGATCAAAGCAGAGAGTCCCAAGGGGATCCTAATAGCTCCAGACTGGCCAAGACAACACTGGTACCCACTACTACGGAGCATATGTCACAACAAAAAGTGGGCCCTTCCCCAATGGCCCCTACTTTTGACTCAACACAACTTCAAAACAGTGCATCCAAACCTTCAGACACTGCAGCTAACTGCCTGGGAGATCCCATGAATAACCTCAATCTATCTCTCTCCAACGAAGTCCAGCGGATATTAACAGAAGCTCGAAGACCATCCACCAGAAAGGTTTACTTAGCAAAATGGAAGAGATTCAGCATTTGGAATACCAGCAAGGGACATGATGCATCATTATTGAATATCCCACTCATCCTGGAATATCTGGCAGATATGCTACAGAATGGACTCTCATATTCTTCCATAAAGATACATGCTTCAGCTATCTCAGCTAGATATAACACTGATCCGCCTGTGTTTTCACATCCTTTGTTAAGGCAATTCCTCAGGGGAATCAAGAACATTAAGCCACCAAGAAAGGCTCCAGTGCCAACTTGGGACCTCAACTTTGTCCTAGAAAAACTGTCTCTACCTCCCTTTGAGCCAGCAGCTTCAGTGGACTTACAATTTTTATCATGGAAGACAGCTTTCCTGTTGGCAGTTACCTCAGCAAGAAGGGTTTCGGAACTACAGGCCCTAATGGCAACACCACCGTTCATAATCTTTCACAGAGACAGGGTCTCCTTAAGAACCAACCCTACTTTTATGCCAAAGGTGGTATCTAGGGTTTCTTTAAACCAAGCTATTCACCTGCCTACCTTCTTCCCCAATCCTGAGAGCAAAGGGGAAAGACTGTTGCATACCTTGGACATTCACAGACAACTTCGCTACTACCTGGACAGAACCAAGACCAGTAGGAAGTCTGATCAGCTTTTTGTAGCTTACGCCCCTGGAGTACAAGGAAAAGCAATTTCCAAACAGACTATTTCAAAATGGATTGGACATTGCATCAGATTTTGTTATTCCTTCCATGGGAAGAATGTTCCAGCCAATGTCAGACCACACTCCACCAGAGCTACAGCCACCTCTACAGCATTCTTAAGAGGGGTGCCTACAAAGGACATTCTAGAAGCTGCTACATGGAGCTCCGTGCATACATTCTCCAAACACTGCAATCTCCTTTATATTCCAGATCCAGAGCAGGCTTTGCTTCGGCAGTCCTGCAGGGTTTGATTGCCACACCATCTCTTTCCTAGGGCATTCCTCCTCCCCCAGCTAAGCTATGGTATTCAACCCATATGTTATGACTGCAGTTGCATTCTTGAAGGACATAGTACAGTTTTGTACCTACCATAAATGTAGATGTCCGATAGATATGCAACTGCAGTCGGATTTTCCCTCCCTCCATACCCTTCTATGCCTTTGGGTCCACTCCTATCCCTGTTTCTCTTAGCTGGGGATATCTGTTATGGTGTATCTGTTTATTGCTTATTTATTTGTCTGGAATCCTGTTTTTGTCTTCCAATTTGATTACAGCCTTCCTTGGAGGGCACCTGGCATATGGGGCAAGAAACACTGAAGAAAATGGCGTCGGCTGATGCTTATGTACTCCAGCCGTTCTGACGTCGGAGAGAAATGCGACATCAGCCGATGTCGGACCCAGACCTTGGAATCCGGCTGACCGAGGGCTGCCTGAGGCAGGACAACCCATATGTTATGACTGCAGTTGCATATCTATCGGACATCTACATTTATGGTAGGTACAAAACTGTACTTTCCTACTGATGTACTACACATTCACTGAAAGAAACTTGCAAAAGTGTCAACAAATTACTGAGATAAAAAAGACTTTTCACAAGGAGCAGTTTTGCAAGTTTCAGTTCCTGGCCAGGTTACTCCTCCCATCTCCCCTCCTTCAGTGGGCTACAGTCTCACATTTCCAGCTTTACTAGATTCAACTATTTAGTCAGCTTTGCATGACAATAGAAATACAAAAAATAGCCTGGTGAGCCACTAAAACTGTTCCCTTGTATGTCTCTTCACTTCTGAATAGCAATTCCCAAGAATAAAAAAAAAAAAAAAAAAAGCAAACTCATCAGTCCAGAGTTTAGGCCAGTCTATCCATTTTTTAAAATGTGCACAGTAAAATATTCAACTTGTAATGCATTTTGGCTGCTGACATGGTTATCTTTACATAGTTATTCTCTTATAGTATAACCTGAACTTATGGTATTTAATGATAAATTTTACAACAGTTCTCAGTTTCTTAATAATGACCTCCCAAGCCTCTGATGTGACCTAATACTTTCTTACTATTGCTTTATGTAGTTTGTCTTAGTTGTATATTTGTAGTGTGTTTCTCATCCTCTCAGCAACAGACTCCTGGAGAAGCATATACTTGTATAGAAAGAGTACCAGCAGCTGTAGCAGTGATACCACACTCCAAAACAATGCACTCAAACATAGTACTGACAAACACAAGGGAATGTATACGTCTGAATCAAGCAGTGATGAAATTGCTAGGGACTTCACTGAGCAAAATTTTACTCTTAATTTCTCCATTTCATAATGTATAACATTCGCACCACACTTACAAAGGCACACCTCCACCTTCCACAAACACAGCAACCCACACCCACACAACTGCTACAGTTTCTCCCTTCAGTTATTGCAAGCCAAGAACAACACTATTTACTAAGGATATCTACCAGACAAGTCTGCATAGCGCACTTGGTCTACCTGCATCATCACAGCAAGGGCCCCCCCCCCAGCAACTGCAACATTGCCAGATAAAACCACTGCTACAGTCAGGTTTCTCCCTACAGTTATTGCAAGCCAAGAATAACACTTTTTAATAAAGATACCTACAAGACTAGTTTGCATAATGCATCATCGCAGCTTGGGTCCCCCCCCAGCAACTGCAACATTGCCAGATAAAACCACTGCTATGGTCCGGTTTCTCCTACCGTTATTGCAAGCCAAGAATAACCCTTTTTACTAAGGATACCTACCAGACAAGTCTGTATAGCACACTTTGTCTACCTGCATCATCGCAGTTCGGGTTCCACCAGCAACTGCAACATTGCCAGATAAAACCACTGCTACGGTCTGGTTTCTCCCTACAGTTATTGCAAGCCAAGGATAACAATTTTTAATAAGGATACCTACCACACAAGTCTGCTTAGGTGGCTGGATATTTATAGTTCTTGTTATTAGCAGATGTGGTCCTTAACAGTTATGCTTTAAACATTGTGACTGGTTATTTACATTTCCTTTTACAGCACATTTGTTACTTTTACTAGTTATTTTTTAAACATTGTTTTGGCCGGCATGCACACCTGCAAAGCCCCCCCAGGCAACTATAGCTTTGTCTATTGCCACTGGGTGTCTGTCATAACTTAACAATATACTTGCTGTATTTTGTCCCAAATAGATCTGCCTCCACACTGAATACTTGTAAAGTAAGGCAAGTACCATTTACTTGGTGTATTTTGTCCCCCAGATAGATTTACCTTCCTTTGTATTACTTGCACACCAAGGCCTTAAAGTAGTGTTTCTGCAACTAACTGCTTACACTCCTAATTTCCTGCTTCAACCTCTTCCTTGCTTACCCTTACATTATAGCTCCAAGGCTTCCACTTCTTATGCTGATTACTTTCCTTTGCAGTCTTCTGTGAGGCGGCGGGACAGATCTCTATCGGCTTTTTCTGGTTAAACCTTCCCCCATTTTTATCTCCCTCCTCTAACTCCCTCCTCCCCCATGCACATTAACTGGTCTATATTAGTGGGTCTCCTTGAGTGGCACCCGTTTGAAAGTTATCTTTTGGCCTGCTTGTGGTGAGGAAGCTTCCCAGACCCTTTTCAATGTGACTGCATCAGTATAAGTAAATTAAACTAGTACAATACAGCCAAACAGACACATTTGGTGTAAACAGAAACAAGTGGAATGATACATTTGGTGTACAAAGAAAAGAAACAAGTAAGCCCATTGATATAATTGGAGTTAGTGTTAGCCTCGCTGCGCTCGGGCTCACTCTGCTCCCCTCGCTGCTTCCTATTCCCACCTGCCCCCACTAGTGCTGCATTTCAACTGAACTTAGCCACACCCATCATGCTAACCACCAATCACTGAATCTGCCCCACCCCTGTACCCATTTCCTTCTCTTCCACTATTCCACATCCTGTAAAGCACAGTCTTCCATCTAACTACCTTACAATCACAAACAACACCTCTCATCATCCACCCCACCCACCCCATCCCATCCACCCCACCCACCCCATCCCACGCAGATCTCTCACTCACGACGCACAGTCTTCCATCTAACTACCTCACAATCACAAACACCTCTCATCATCCACCCCACCCACCCCATCCCAAGCAGATCTCTCACTCACGACGCACAGTCTTCCATCTAACTACCTTACAATCACAAACAACACCTCTCATCATCCACCCCACCCACCCCATCCCATCCACCCCACCCACCCCATCCCACGCAGATCTCTCACTCACGACGCACAGTCTTCCATCTAACTACCTTACAATCACAAACAGCACCTCTCATCATCCACCATACCCACCCCATCCCAAGCAGATCTCTCACTCCACGGCACAGTCTTCCATCTAACTACCTTACAATCACAAACAACACCTCTCATCATCCGCCACACCCACCCCATCCCATCCACCCCACCCACCCCATCCCACAGATCTCTCACTCCACGCAGTCTTCCATCTAACTACCTTACAATCACAAACAGCACCTCTCATCATCCACCATACCCACCCCATCCCAAGCAGATCTCTCACTCACGCACAGTCTTCCATCTAACTACCTTACAATCACAAACAGCACCTCTCATCATCCACCATACCCACCCCATCCCAAGCAGATCTCTCACTCATGCACAGTCTTCCATCTAACTACCTTACAATCACAAACACCTCTCATCATCCACCCACCCATCCCATCCACCCACCCACCCCATCCCAAGCAGATCTCTCACTCACACAGTCTTCCATCTAACTACCTTACAATCACAAACAACACCTCTCATCATCCACCCACCCACCCCATCCCAAGCAGATCTCTCCTCACGGCGACAGTCTTCCATCTAACTACCTTACAATCACAAACAGCACCTCTCATCATCCACCATACCCACCCCATCCCAAGCAGATCTCTCACTCACGACGCACAGTCTTCCATCTAACTACCTTACAATCACAAACACCTCTCATCATCCACCCCACCCACCCCATCCCATCCACCCCACCCACCCCATCCCAAGCAGATCTCTCACTCACGACGCACAGTCTTCCATCTAACTACCTTACAATCACAAACAGCACCTCTCATCATCCACCACACCCACCCCATCCCAAGCAGATCTCTCACTCACGGCACAGTCTTTCATCTAACTACCTTACAATCACAAACAGCACCTCTCATCATCCACCATACCCACCCCATCCCAAGCAGATCTCTCACTCATGACGCACAGTCTTCCATCTAACTACCTTACAATCACAAACAGCACCTCTCATCATCCACCCCACCCACCCCATCCCAAGCAGATCTCTCACTCACGACGCACAGTCTTCCATCTAACTACCTTACAATCACAAACAACACCTCTCATCATCCACCCCACCCACCCCATCCCAAGCAGATCTCTCACTCACGACGCACAGTCTTCCATCTAACTACCTTACAACCACAAACAACACCTCTCATCATCCACCACACCCACCCCATCCCAAGCAGATCTCTCACTCACGACACACAGTCTTCCATCTAACTACCTTACAATCACAAACAACACCTCTCATCATCCACCGCACCCACCCCATCCCAAGCAGATCTCTCACTCACGACGCACAGTCTTCCATCTAACTACCTTACAATCACAAACAACACCCGTCATCATCCACGCACCCACCCCATCCCAAGCAGATCTCTCACTCACGACGCAGTCTTCCATCTAACTACCTTACAATCACAAGCAACACCTCTCATCATCCACCACAGCCACCCCATCCCAAGCAGATCGCTCACTCACGCACAGTCTTCCATCTAACTACCTTACAATCACAAACAACACCTCTCATCATCCACCGCACCCCATCCCATCCACCCCTCCCACCCCATCCCAAGCAGATCTCTCACTCACGACGCACAGGCTTCCATCTAACTACCTTACAATCACAAACAACACCTCTCATCATCCACCGCACCCACCCCATCCCATCCACCCCACCCACCCCATCCCAAGCAGATCTCTCACTCACGACGCACAGTCTTCCATCTAACTACCTTACAATCACAAACACCTCTCATCATCCACCACACCCACCCCATCCCAAGCAGATCTCTCACTCACGACGCACAGTCTTCCATCTAACTACCTTACAATCACAAACAACACCTCTCATCATCCACCACACTCACCCCATCCCATCCACCCCACCCACCCCATCCCAAGCAGATCTCTCACTCACGACGCACAGTCTTCCATCGAACTACCTTACAATCACAAACAACACCTCTCATCATCCACCGCACCCACACCATCCCATCCACACCACCCACCCCATCCCAAGCAGATCTCTCACTCACGACGCACAGTCTTCCATCTAACTACCTTACAATCACAAACAACACCTCTCATCATCCACCACACCCACCCCATCCCATCCACCACACCCACCCCATCCCAAGCAGATCTCTCACTCACGACGGACAGTCTTCCACCTAACTACCTTACAATCACAAACAACACCTCTCATCATCCACAGCACCCACCCCATCCCATCCACCCCACCCACCCCATCCCAAGCAGATCTCTCACTCCACGCACAGTCTTCCATCTAACTACCTTACAAACACAAACAACACCTCTCATCATCCACCCCACCCACCCCATCCCAAGCAGATCTCTCACTCACGACGCACAGTCTTCCACCTAACTACCTTACAATCACAAACAGCACCTCTCATCATCCACCGCACCCACCCCATCCCATCCACCACACCCACCCCATCCCAAGCAGATCTCTCACTCACGCACAGTCTTCCACCTAACTACCTTACAATCACAAACAACACCTCTCATCATCCACCGCACCCACCCCATCCCCTCCACCCCACCCACCCCATCCCAAGCAGATCTCTCACTCACGCACAGTCTTCCATCTAACTACCTTACAAACACAAACAACACCTCTCATCATCCACCCCACCCACCCCATCCCAAGCAGATCTCTCACTCACGACGCACAGTCTTCCATCTAACTACCTTACAATCTCAAACAGCACCTCTCATCATCCACCACACCCACCCCATCCCGAGCAGATCTCTCACTCACGACGCACAGTCTTCCATCTAACTACCTTACAATCACAAACAACACCTCTCATCATCCACCACACCCACCCCATCCCAAGCAGATCTCTCACTCACGACGCACAGTCTTCCATCTAACTACCTTACAATCACAAACAACACCTTTCATCATCCAGCACACCCACCCCATCCCAAGCAGATCTCTCACTCACGACGCACACTCTTCCATCTAACTACCTTACAATCACAAACACCACCTCTCATCATCCACCACACCCACCCCACCCCAAGCAGATCTCTCACTCACGACGCACAGTCTTCCATCTAACTACCTTACAATCACAAACAACACCTCTCATCATCCACCACACCCACCCCATCCCAAGCAGATCTCTCACTCACGACGCACAGTTTTCCATCTAACTACCTTACAATCTCAAGCAACACCTCTCATCATCCACCCCACCCACCCCATCCCGAGCAGATCTCTCACTCACGACGCACAGCCTTCCATCTAACTACCTTACAATCACAAACAGCACCTCTCATCATCCACCGCACCCACCCCATCCCATCCACCCCACCCACCCCATCCCAAGCAGATCTCTCACTCACGACGCACAGTCTTCCATCGAACTACCTTACAATCACAAACAGCACCTCTCATCATCCACCCCAACCACCCCATCCCATCCACCCCACCCACCCCATCCCAAGCAGATCTCTCACTCACGACGCACAGTCTTCCATCTAACTACCTTACAATCACACACAACACCTCTCATCATCCACCGCACCCACCCCATCCCAAGCAGATCTCTCACTCACGCACAGTCTTCCATCTAACTACCTTACAAACACAAACAACACCTCTCATCATCCACCACACCCACCCCATCCCAAGCAGATCTCTCACTCACGACGCACAGCCTTCCATCTAACTACCTTACAATCTCAAACAACACCTCTCATCATCCACCACACCCACCCCATCCCAAGCAGATCTCTCACTCACGACAGTCTTCCATCTAACTACCTTACAAATCACAAACAGCACCTCTCATCATCCACCGCACCACCCCATCCCATCACCACCCACCCCATCCCAAGCAGATCTCTCACTCATGACGCACAGTCTTCCATCTAACTACCTTACAATCACAAACAGCACCTCTCATCATCCAGCACACCCACGCCATCACAAGCTGATCTCCCACTCACAGTCTTCCATCTAACTACCTTACAATCACAAACAACACCTCTCATCATCCAGCACACCACATCCCATCCACCCCACCCCATCCCAAGCAGATCTCCTCACGACGCACAGTCTTCCATCTAACTACCTTACAATCACAAACAACACCTCTCATCATCCACCCCACCCACCCATCCCAAGCAGATCTCTCACTCACGACCTTTAGTCTTCCATCTAACTACCTTACAATCACAAACAACACCTCTCATCATCCACCCCACCCCATCACATCCACCCACCCACCCCATCCCACGCAGATCTCTCACTCACGACAGCCTTCCATCTAACTACCTTACAATCACAAACAACACCTCTCATCATCCAGCACACCCACCCCATCCCATTCACCCACCCACCCCATCCCAAGCAGATCTCTCACTCCTGACACAGTCTTCCATCTAACTACCTTACAATCACAAACAACACCTCTCATCATCCACCCCACCCACCCCATCCCAAGCAGATCTCTCACTCACGACGCACAGTCTTCCATCTAACTACCTTACAATCACAAACAACACCTCTCATCATCCACCCCACCCACCCCATCACATCCACCCCACCCACCCCATCCCACGCAGATCTCTCACTCACGACGCACAGCCTTCCATCTAACTACCTTACAATCACAAACAACACCTCTCATCATCCACCACACCCACCCCATCCCAAGCAGATCTCTCACTCATGACACACAGTCTTCCATCTAACTACCTTACAATCTCAAACACCACCTCTCATCATCCACCACACCCACCCCATCCCAAGCAGATCTCTCACTCACGCACAGTCTTCCATCTAACTACCTTACAATCACAAACAGCACCTCTCATCATCCACCACACCCACCCCATCCCAAGCAGATCTCTCACTCACGACGCACAGTCTTCCATCTAACTACCTTACAATCACAAACAGCACCTCTCATCATCCACCGCACCCACCCCATCCCAAGCAGATCTCTCACTCACGACGCACAGTCTTCCATCTAACTACCTTACAATCACAAACAGCACCTCTCATCATCCACCACACCCACCCCATCCCAAGCAGATCTCTCACTCCACAGTCTTCCGTCTAACTACCTTACAATCACAAACAGCACCTCTCATCATCCACCACACCCACCCCATCCCAAGCAGATCTCTCACTCACGCACTTTGAGTCTTCCATCTAACTACCTTACAATCACAAACAGCACCTCTCATCATCCACCATACCCACCCCATCCCAAGCAGATCTCTCACTCATGGCCTTGAGTCTTCCATCTAACTACCTTACAATCACAAACAACACCTCTCATCATCCACCATACCCACCCCATCCCAAGCAGATCTCTCACTCACGACGCACAGTCTTCCATCTAACTACCTTACAATCACAAACAGCACCTCTCATCATCCACCGCACCCACCCCATCACATCCACCCCACCCACCCCATCCCAAGCAGATCTCTCACTCACGACGCACAGTCTTCCATCTAACTACCTTACAATCACAAACAACACCTCTCATCATCCACCACACCCACCCCATCCCAAGCAGATCTCTCACTCATGACGCACAGTCTTCCATCTAACTACCTTACAATCACAAACAGCACCTCTCATCATCCACCACACCCACCCCATCCCATCCACCACACCCACCCCATCGCAAGCAGATCTCTCACTCACGAAGCTCAGTCTTCCATCTAACTACCTTACAATCACAAACAACACCTCTCATCATCCACCACACCCACCCCATCCCATCCACCACACCCACCCCATCGCAAGCAGATCTCTCACTCACGACGCACAGTCTTCCATCTAACTACCTTACAATCACAAACAACACCTCTCATCATCCACCACACCCACCCCATCCCAAGCAGATCTCTCACTCACGACGCACAGTCTTCCATCTAACTACCTTACAATCACAAACAACACCTCTCATCATCCACCACACCCACCCCATCCCAAGCAGATCTCTCACTCACGACACAGTCTTCCATCTAACTACCTTACAATCACAAACACCTCTCATCATCCACCCCACCCACCCCATCCCATCCACCCCACCCACCCCATCCCAAGCAGATCTCTCACTCACGACGCACAGTCTTCCATCTAACTACCTTACAATCACAAACAGCACCTCTCATCATCCACCCCACCCACCCCATCCCAAGCAGATCTCTCACTCACGACGCACAGTCTTCCATCTAACTACCTTACAATCACAAACAGCACCTCTCATCATCCACCCACCCCATCCCAAGCAGATCTCTCACTCACGACGCACAGTCTTCCATCTAACTACCTTACAATCACAAACAACACCTCTCATCATCCAGCACACCCACCCCATCCCAAGCAGATCTCTCACTCACGACGCAGTCTTCCATCTAACTACCTTACAATCACAAACAACACCTCTCATCATCCACCACACCCACCCCATCCCAAGCAGATCTCTCACTCATGACGCACAGGCTTCCATCTAACTACCTTACAATCACAAACAGCACCTCTCATCATCCACCACACCCACCCATCCCAAGCAGATCTCTCACTCACGACGCACAGTCTTCCATCTAACTACCTTACAATCACAAACAGCACCTCTCATCATCCACCGCACCCACCCCATCCCAAGCAGATCTCTCACTCACGACGCACAGTCTTCCATCTAACTACCTTACAATCACAAACAACACCTCTCATCATCCACCACACCCACCCCATCCCAAGCAGATCTCTCACTCACGACGCACAGCCTTCCATCTAACTACCTTACAATCACAAACAACACCTCTCATCATCCACCACACCCACCCCATCCAAAGCAGATCTCTCACTCACGCACAGTCTTCCATCTAACTACCTTACAATCACAAACAGCACCTCTCATCATCCACCACACCCACCCCATCCCAAGCAGATCTCTCACTCACGACGCACAGTCTTCCATCTAATTACCTTACAATCACAAACAGCACCTCTCATCATCCACCACACCCACCCCATCCCAAGCAGATCTCTCACTCACGACGCACAGTCTTCCATCTAATTACCTTACAATCACAAACAGCACCTCTCATCATCCACCACACCCACCCCATCCCAAGCAGATCTCTCACTCATGACGCACAGTCTTCCATCTAACTACCTTACAATCACAAACAACACCTCTCATCATCCACCACACCCACCCCATCCCAAGCAGATCTCTCACTCACGACGCACAGTCTTCCATCTAACTACCTTACAGTCTCAAACAGCACCTCTCATCATCCACCATACCCACCCCATCCCAAGCAGATCTCTCACTCACGACGCACAGTCTTCCATCTAACTACCTTACAATCACAAACAACACCTCTCATCATCCACCACACCCACCCCATCCCAAGCAGATCTCTCACTCACGACGCACAGTCTTCCATCTAACTACCTTACAATCACAAACAACACCTCTCATCATCACCCACCCACCCCATCCCAAGCAGATCTCTCACTCACGGCCTTACGCAGTCTTCCATCTAACTACCTTACAATCACAAACAGCACCTCTCATCATCCAGCACACCCCATCCCAAGCAGATCTCTCACGCACAGTCTTCCATCTAACTACCTTACAATCACAAACAACACCTCTCATCATCCACCACACCCACCCCATCCCAAGCAGATCTCTCACTCACGACGCACAGTCTTCCATCTAACTACCTTACAATCACAAGCAACACCTCTCATCATCCAGCACACCCACCCCATCCCAAGCAGATCTCTTACTCACGACACACAGTCTTCCATCTAACTACCTTACAATCACAAACAACACCTCTCATCATCCACCACACCCACCCCATCCCAAGCAGATCTCTCACTCACGACGCACAGTCTTCCATCTAACTACCTTACAATCTCAAACAACACCTCTCATCATCCACCACACCCACCCCATCCCAAGCAGATCTCTCACTCACGACGCACAGTCTTCCATCTAACTACCTTACAATCACAAACAACACCTCTCATCATCCACCACACCCACCCCATCCCAAGCAGATCTCTCACTCACACGCACAGTCTTCCATCTAACTACCTTACAATCACAAACAACACCTCTCATCATCCACCACACCCACCCCATCCCAAGCAGATCTCTCACTCACGACGCACAGTCTTCCATCTAACTACCTTACAATCTCAAACAGCACCTCTCATCATCCACCACACCCACCCCATCCCAAGCAGATCTCTCACTCATGACCAAACCATGCCCAAACTACCCAAACCAACATACATACACCTCTTCCTATTGCTCCTAGGTGTATCCACACTCCCACTGCTAACTTCTATCACCAACCACCAAAAACAACTTAATTTTATCCACATACCAAGAAAAACTACTTCCACTGACATAATTACAACACACCCTTTTACTCAACTAGTCCCACATCACTACCAAACCTTCTTTATTCACCACTATGCACACAGATCACAGCCATCACACTACCAGTCCCAAACAACTATAAAGAACTTTAAGACCCTAAGCAAACTACTCAATCTCTATTTTTACCTCAGAACCTAACTCATTAGCTGCGGTGATATACACCCAAACCCAGGCCCAGAAAATCTAGGATCCCCAAACCAAATGATACCCTACTCCACTGAGACAAATCCACGCTCCTCATTTTAAATTTAAATGTTAAGTATACTAAACAACGTCCACGACCTTCATGCACTACTCTCCTTTTATCAACCTGAGATAGTCATACTAACAGAGACTTGGCTTAAACCAGGCAACCACAACAATGAAATCACTCCACCAGGTTACAATATAATTCGTAGTGATAGAATAGGTAAAAAAGGGGGGGGGGTGTTGCTGTAGTGTATAAATCTCACATCATCCTTGAGAAAGTAGACATAACAACCTTAGACCTCATAAAGTTGAACTCACTCTAACAAAACTAAAACTTAATGATAATAAACGCATCAACATCATAGGGTGCTACATCCCTCCAAGCAACAATATCCCCATTACAGAAAAACTCCTAGAATAGATATCTAACTCCCTCCCCCAGGAAAACATAGTATTAGGAGACCTTAATACTGACTGGCAAAACTGTTCCATTCATAAGCCACTCTCCCATATTAACCTACATGGCCTAACCCAACTCATCACTTCCCCCCACAAGAACAGACAAGAGAACTAAACATCAATCCACTCTAGATTGGATACTCGTATCCCACCAGTCACTGATATCCCTAGCAGGGTGTCTACCAGACACCAAGTAGTTACTAAGCCACATTCTTACTCAGATCAAAATCACCACAACTTACCCAAATATCTACATGCCTAATTAGAAACAAAAAACACTTTAACTGCTTCATCTTTATAAACGACCTAAAAATGTGCAACTGGGCCCCCCTTAAAAACCTACCTCTTGATGAAGCTGTACTATATTTCAGTACTACCTTCTTAAACACCCTTAATCATCATGCCCCCTCCAGAACAACAAGAATTAAAACTAAATATGCCCCCTGGTTAGCCCCAGACACAAAATCCCTCCTCAAAAAAAGAAAGAAGGCCTGGACCAACTACCTAAGCAGTAAATCCCAACTGAACAAACAAATATATGTTGAACTACATAACAAAGCCAAAAAACTCACCAAAACAGACAAAACATCTTGCTACCAAAAGTTACAGGATAAGCACAGGAACAACCCACAAAAATTCTGGGCAGCAATTAACTCTATTCTACAACCAGGTAAAACAACTACCCCAACCTCAAAAATCGATGATAACCAAAAAGACATCCCCACACAATTTAATAAATACTTTACGGAAACCATCCAGACCCTTACAAACAACCAACCCTATGACAACATCCCCATCCCTGCAAATCCACCTCACACCCCCCAACTAAAAATTGCCTCAAGTTCCCTGCAAATCCACCCCACACCCCCCAACTAACAATTGCCTCAAGTTCAGCTTCCACCGAGAACCAACCAAATCCATTGAAAAACTACTCCGCAAGCTCAAATCAACATCTCTAGCTGCAGGTAAATTACCCTCTGAATACCTCCACCTGGCTGCAGAAGCCATGTCATATCCTGTCTCCATCCTAATTAACAGGTCCATCTCAGAGTGTATAGTACCCAAGCTATGGAAAATATCACATATCATCCCTCTACATAAAGGGGGAACCTCCCTGGAACTCAGTAACTACTGCCCTATAGCCGTACTACCCCCTTTATCTAAAATTTTAGAGAGGGTAATACACAAGCAACTAATGAAATATCTCCTAGAAAATAATCTAAAAGCAACACAACAACATGGCTTTAGACCCTTCCATAGCACCTCCACCGCACTAAGAGAATTCACCAGCATTGTCAATACTCACAGAAACAATGGACTCCTTGTATCTGCCACCTTCCTTGACTTGTCCAAAGCATTCAATATGGTTAACCACAATAAACTCCTCCTTTCACTAGCAACTCTAAACCTTACCACCCCTGCCATCTCCTGGTTCAAAACCTACCCAGAGGGAAAGAAACAAGCTGTTATGTGGCAAAACCAACTCTCCCCCTCCCTACCAGTCTCCCTAGGAGTACCCCAAAGCTCCATCCTGGGGCCACTTCTTTTTACCCTCTTCACCAATCCGCTCCCAAACAGTATTCCTAAAGCCTCAATAGTGCAATATGCAGATGATACCACCATAATATGTACAGCCAAATCAATTGACATCCTTCACTCACTAACACAAGAATGCTTTTCCCTAGCAGAAACTTGGATTACAAACCAAAGGCTCATTCTGAACCCAAGTAAAACAGAGCTAGTACTCTTTAGCTCCCACAGAGCCACACCTCCCACTGATTCTTTCTTCATCTCCTCCTTTAACAAGACCACAATCACCCCCACAAATCATACCAAACACTTAGGGGTTGAAATAGATAATCACCTTAGATTTGACCTACATATTTCTATAACCATAAAAAAAGTACATACAAAACCGAGGTGGAATTCTTCAAAGCCCCTGGGCCAGTGGAAAATACTGCCCAAACCACAGAATCCTTTACAAACGCTTTCTATGGACACCTACAGGAATGCATGGATTGTGCGATCCCAAATAAAACCAAGACTCATTCCTCCAAAGGCAGGAGACCTGTCTGGTGGACCCCAGCTATAAATAAGCTATACAACAGAAGGAGGAAGCTACTACATGATAGAGCAAAATCCCAAAAAGGGAAGGCATCTGTGATCAGTACTAGCAAGAAACTACGATCCCTCATAAAATCATCTAAGGCCAGCTTCGAAAGAAAAATTGCACAAGATGTTAAGATAATCACAAGGCCTTCTTTAGTTATGTCAGGAACCTGGGTGGCAATTCCCAGATATGCTCTGAGTTAGTTCAAAATGACAAAAAATACACTGAACCCACAGATTTTGCCAACATCCTGGCAGACAGGTTCAGTGCAAACTTCTCCCCCCTTCCCCCCCAAAAGAGCAAATGTCTATCCCAACAGAGTGTAGCCTCCCTGACATCACAGATGAACAGGTGAGAGCTGCCCTCTCCAAAGCAAAAAACACAGCATCAGTGGGACCAGACGGTGTCCTGGGCTGCGTCTTACATGAACTCCAAGAAGAACTGAACCCTCACATAAAGTCACTGTTCAATCTCAGCCTTACTACAGGATATGTACCCAAGGAATGCCGTACAGCAATAGTGGTCCCACTCCACAAAGGTGGTGCCACAACGGACCCCGGAAACTATTGCCCTATAAGCCTGACTAGCCTGGTCTGCAAAGCTATGGAGCGTATCATCATGAAACGCATAAACAAAGACATTGGGAACCTCCAAACACTGGATCCTACCCAATTCGGCTTTGTTAAGGGCAGATCTTGCCTCTTGAACCTGGTTGACTTCTTTGAAACAGTCACCAAGGCCATAGATGAAGGGAAGGTAGTCCACACAACCTACCTGAACCTCGCAAAAGCCTTCGACACAATACCTCACTCAGGCATCATAAATAAGCTCACCAGCTTAAATATCAACCCCTATGTCACAAGATGGGTTGCAAACTGGCTCAGGGATAGAACCCACAGGGTCAGAATTGCAGGTGCCATGTCAGACTCTAAACCAGTTACAAGTGGCGTCCCACAAGGCTCAGTCCTGGGACCTCTCTTGTTTGGTATATATTTCTCTGAGGTACAGTCTAACATGGGAGGACTATGGCTGACCAAGTTCGCAGATGACTGCAAACTGGGTGCCATAATTGACTCGCCGACTGACACAAGCATCCTCCAAAAGGGTCTCACAGAGACAGAGAACTGGTGCCAGAGCCATGGCCTAAAGCTAAATGCCAAAAAGTGCATAGTCATCCCCTTTGGGAAAAACAGTGCCCACAAATTACCACATAGGTGGTAATCCATTAACGGAAGAAGTAATTAGGGATTTGGGGACCCAAGTAGATAGCAATCTCTCCTTTGACAATCACATTGCCAAAGTGGTTAGAAAGACCTTCTATATAGCCCACCTTATCATGAAAGGGTTCACATCTAGATCAAGAGAGGTCATTGTGCCCCTCTACTCATCACTCATCAGGCCCATAATTGAATACAATGCCCCATTTGGGATGTACCTTACCCGACACCTGCAGCAACTGGAAAGACCCCAAAAGTACCTCACCAAGAGGATCAAGGGACTCAAACAGATGCCCTACGCAGTTAGGCTAAAGAAACTCCAGCTCTACTCAGTTGTTTACCGCCTACTCAGAGTCGATCTGTGCCTGACGTATAAAGCCATGTCCAACCCAGAAATAATGGACATGTTCCACCTCAGGAAATCCAAATCCCTTAGAGCTACATGCTCCAGGGACTTAAACCTCAGCATAGAAATAAATTGGACATACTGGAGGGACAGATTCATATCCCAGAGGCTCCCCTCACTCTAGAACAAAATCCCAATCCATGTTAGGCAGAGTCCCTCAATGACCCTCTTCAAGAGAAATCTTGACGAGTGGATGGGAGATCATAGGTTTACCCCTGCGATCTCTTTTGTGTCCCTACTAGACAGAGGCACAGCAAACTAACCTCAAAAGGGCTATCTTCTGTGACCTACTATACACAGGCACAATCAACTAATCTAAAAGGGTGGCGAAAGCCAAACACACTCTGGCTAGGCTTATAAATGCCCTAGGGCAGATAGCCTAGTATCAACCTATGAACCTAAAATTTGGCCTACTGCATCGCAATAAAAAATTCCTCACTGACCACTCCAGAACTACAATAGTGAGGACTCACCTACTATCCACCCTACTCTATGCCTCCCCTGTGCTTACAAATCTCCACAAATCTGACCTAAACAAACCTGATAGTTGTTATAATAAGATAGCCAAATTCGCTACAACCTCTCCCATCAGAACACATCACTGTGAATGCCTAAAAAAACTCAGTTGGCTAGAACTACCACTACTACTTCAACTCAATCAACTATCACTAGCCCACAAAGTAATACATAACTCTGAAAACACCCCAGCCCTACAAAATCTTTTGCAACCTTATACAACATCAGGCCCTTGAGGTCTAGCATACAAAACTTCCTCAAAGTAACCAAACAATGAAGCTGGTGAGTCTGTCTACAGCCACTGTATAGCAAAAACCTGGAACTCCCTTCCTGCCCACATAACTGACAACAAATCCCCATCACAGTTCAAGAAACTTGTTAAAACTCACTTTTTGAATAATCATCTGTGCTCCTGTATCCCCCCTGGCTAATGTCTCATTAGAACACTTCACCTAACTTAAGTAACTCTGCTAAACCAACCAATCATAGTACTGTACCCATTTAGGATTGTTAATCTACTGCTCATCCCATCTCTCCAGGAGTTAGGGAAAACTACCCCAGCAAGGCTGTGCTTTCCATAAGCAACTAAAACCAGGAGAAGACATATGGTAAATCAATTTGGTATCCTTCTCAACTAAAACCAGGCAAAGACATATAATGAATCAATTTGTTATCCTTCTCAACTATAGCGAGCATCATCTGCTCTCTCAGAGCCTTATTCTACATCTCTCTGCTTTTACTCTGATAGTAAATCTATCGCAGGAGTTCTAAACTTAGGAATATCTTCTAAAATGTATTATATTGATGAGAACGAATGTATCCTATCTGTTAGTTAATATGTATGTCAAAGTCTCTTCTATGGAAATTGTATGTCAAAAGTCTGTCCTTAAAACTATGTTTTGTAAAAAAATTGTTCTCTTGGAGCTTTTCTCCCCAGGTCTCCACTGAAAAATGGGCTTGTAATCCAGTTGGACTCTCCCAGTCAACAAATGTAAAATAAAATAAACATACCAGTCAAATTTAAGGTTTTTCTCACCTCTCTGCAAAACACTGCTGTAATGGCTTTGGCACACAAATGAAAATGATTGATGGGTGTTGGTTCAAGACTCCCATCCATATCTCTCAACAGTACAGATTTTTGCAGAAAGTCCAGATTTTTTTGTCTGTTTTTCATAAAATTGCAGTTTTCTGTCAAATCACTGGCAAATCATTGAACAATGAAGTCAGAAAATTGACAGGCATTTGATTTTCAGACTTCATATCCTTAAGAAAATTCACTCAAATGCAAAACCTGTTTATCAACTTCCTAAGTTTGTAAGTGCAATATTTATAAATTGTCCCAATGTATGGGCCTTTGCCCCCTATTATTTATGGCCTGGTGCAGATTTCTTGTTCTATGATGTTGAGAGGTATGCGGCCATCCCTTTCTACTGGGGCCAGTCCATTGCATTTGCACAAGTGTCCCCCTCATCAGGGCAGCACGCAGGTATCAGTGCAGATTTGCTTTATAGTTCTTTTATACCACACACACACACACACACACACACACACACAATGATACACGGTTAATGTGGACAAATCTGTTTGTTCAAAGTCACCAAACATTTCTCCAAACCCAGTTTTATGACACCTGCTACCAATCCACTTGACAGTTTGCAGCTGTAAATCTTGCTGTCCATGTTATTTCTTCTTTTCCTTGGTTTTGTTTCTCTTACTTGTAATGTTACTTTTACTCATTTTTCTCCTGCTTCCCATATCTACCCTAATTATTACTTCTAACAAATACTTTTTCTCACTCTTTCTTCTCTTCCTCTCCTCCTCTTTATCCACTTTGAACTTTTCCACTCTGACATTTGCTTTGAGTAAATAATGAACTGTCACCCTTATGTCATCGCATTTAATGCTACATAATATTGTATTTAGTCTAATAATAGGTTCATAGGTAGGTACTAGGCTATCAGTCCAAGGGCCTAAGTAAGCCTAAGCAACAAGGTTCCCTGGCTTATGCCACCCAAGAAAGTTATTTTCCTGTGCCACTGTCAAGCAGAGCCACAGAAGTGATTCCCGGGGCATATTTCCTATTTCCCATCCACTCGAAGATTTTTCTTGAAGACTGCTAATGACGAAATTTACTTAACATAGATGGGTAGCTTGTTCTAGAGTATGGGAAGTCTCTGGGACAGGAATCTATCCTTCCAGCATGTCCTGTTTATTGTGGTGACAAGGTTTAGGTCCCTAGAGCATGTATCTCGGAGGTACTGGGATTTCTTTAGGTGTAGCATGTCCAACAGCTCTGGGTTTGACATAGCTTTATATGTGGCAGAAATCACCTTGGAGTAGGCGATATGCTACTGAGTAAAGCTGGAGTTTTTTGAGATGGTCAGTGTAGGGCATCTGTTAGAGGCAAGTAATCCTCTTTGCGAGATAGTTTTGTGGCCTTTCCAGCTGCTGCAGATGTCTTGTGAGGTACATTCCAAAAGGGGATTTGTACTCTATAATGGGTCTAATGAATGTCGAGTAGAGGGGGACACTGACTTCTTTTTTTCCTGGATGAGGTTTGCTACGTAGAAGGACTTCCTGACTACTGTGGTGATCTGATTATCAAAGGAGACTACTGTCCACCTGGGACCCAAGGCCTCTTATCACACATTCGGTGTTAAGTAGACTACTGCCTATGTGATAGTTCATGGGTACAGAGTTTTTACCAAAGGGGATGACAGTGCATTTTTTGGCATTGAGCTTGAGGCCATGGCTCTGACACCAGGCATCTGTCTCAGTGAGGCCCTTCTGTAGGATGTCCACATCATTTGGGAACTCTACTATGACTCCTAGTTTGTAGTCATCCGCATACATCATTAGCTAGAGGCCTTCTGTGTTAGCCTGTACTTCAGAGAAGTAGATACCACCCACGAGAGGTCCCAGGACTGAATCTTGTGGTACTCCACTTGTCACTGGTTTGAAGTCAGATTTGGAGTCAGCAACTTTTATAGTGTGGGTTCTGTCAGTGAGCCAGTTGGCAGCCCATCTTGTGACATAGGGCTTTATACCTAGTTTAGTGAGTTTAGCTATAATTCCAGAATGGGGGATGGTGTCAAAAACCTTGGCGAGGTCAAGATAGGCTGTGTGAATGACCTTACCCTCATCTACGGCTTTGGTGACTGCCTCAAAAAAATCGATTAGGTTCAGGAGGCATGATCTGCCTTTCACAAACCTGAACTGGTTGGGGTCCACAGTTTGGAGGTTACCAATGTCTTTGTTTATGAGTTCCATGATGATGCATTCCATGGCCTTGCAGACCAGGCTCATCAAACTAATAGGGCGATAGTTCCCGGGATCAGTGTTGGTGAGCCAGTTCGTTCTGAAGTTCGTGTAAAACGCAGCCTGGAATGTTGTCCAGCCCGATGGATGCTGTGTTTTTGGCTTTAGAGAGTGCAGCTTTTACCTGTGTAGTTGTGATTACAGGGACTCTGCATTCTTCCTGTACAGATATGGGCCCTTTAGAGGGTGGGGGGGGGTAAAGTTAGCACTAAACCTATCTGCTAGGATGTTTGCAATATCAGTTGGTTCTGTAATTTTCGTGCCGTTGTTAACTCAGAGTAGATCTGGGTGTTGCCATTGAGATTCTTGACATAGCTATAGAATGCTTTGTGGTTGTCCTTAGAATCAGTGGTGATTTTGTTTTCGTGACTAGCTTGGAGGCTCTTATAAAGGATCTCAACTTCTTACTGAGGCTGACCAGGGAGCTCCACCACTCATGGGAGTTTACTCTCTTTTGCAACAGTTTCTTCCTTCTGTTGTTCAGTTTGTTTATGGCAGGGGACCACCAGATTGGCTTCCTTTTTTTGAAGGATAGCTTCTTGGTTCTGTTTGGGATAGCACGATCCATGCCCTCGTGTAAGTGCCTGTAGAGTGCATTTGTGTAGGATTCAGCAGTCATAACTGTATTGTCCATCTCCATGGGTGTCATGAAGTTCGCCACTTCTGTCTTAAGAAGCATGAAGTTGGCATTGGAGAAATTTTTTACTGTGGTTTCCTTAATGAGGGGTGAGGGAGGGATGTGGATATCTAGGGTGATTAGCTTATGGTTGAATCTGACCAACGAGGAGTTGACTTCAGGATGGAGCCTTGGGGTTCTCCTAGGGAGACTGGTAGGGAGGGGGAGAGTTGGTTTTGCCACATAACAGCTTGTTTCCTTCCCTCTGGGTAGTTTTTGAACCAGGAGATGGCAGGGGTGGTAAGGTTTAGAGGTGCTAGTGAAAGGAGGAGTTTATTGTGGTTAACCATATTAAATGCTTTGGACAAGTCAAGGAAGGTGGCAGATACAAGGAGTCCATTGTTTCTGTGAGTATTGACAATGTTGGTGAATTCTCTTAGTACGGTGGAGGTGCTATGGAAGGGTCTAAAGTCATGTTGTTGTGTTGCTTTTAGATTATTTTCTAGGAGATATTTCATTAGTTGCTTGTGTATTACCCTCTCGAAATTTTCAGATAAAGGGGGTAGTATGGCTATAGGGCAGTAGTTACTGAGTTCCAGGGAGGTTCCCCCTTTATGTAGAGGGATGATATGTGATATTTCCATAGCTTGGGTACTATACACTCTGAGATGGACCTGTTAATTAGGATGGAGACAGGATATGATATGGCTTCTGCAGCCAGGTGGAGGTATTCAGTGGGTAATTTACCTGCAGCAAGAGACGTTGGTTTAAGCTTGCAGAGTCGTTTTTCAATGGATTTGGTTGGTTCTGGGTGGAAGCTGAACTTGAGGCAATTGTTAGTTGGGGGTGTGGGGTGGATTTGCAGGGATTGGGATGTTGTCATAGGGTTGGTTGTTTGCAAGGGTTTGGATGGTTTCCGTAAAGTATTTATTAAATTGTGTGGGGATGTCTTCTTGGTTATCATCGATTTTGGGGGTTGGGGTAGTTGTTTTACCTGGTTGTAGAATAGAGTTAATTGCTGCCCAGAATTTTTGTGGGTTGTTCCTGCGCTTATCCTGTAACTTTTGGTAGCAAGATGTTTTGTCTGTTTTGGTGAGTTTTTTGGCTTTGTTATGTAGTTCAACATATATTTGTTTGTTCAGTTGGGATTTACTGCTTAGGTAGTTGGTCCAGGCCTTGTTTCTTTTTTTGAGGAGGGATTTTGTGTCTGGGGCTAACCAGGGGGCATATTTAGTTTTAATTCTTGTTTTTCTGGAGGGGGCATGATGATTAAGAGTGTTTAAGAAGGTAGTACTGAAATATAGTACAGCTTCATCAAGAGGTAGGTTTTTAAGGGGGGGGGGGTCCAGTTGCACATTTTTAGGTCATTTATAAAGATGAAGCAGTTAAAGTTTTTTTGTTTCTAATTAGGCATGTAGATATTTGGGTAAGTTGTGGTGATTTTGATCTGAGTAAGAGTGTGGCTTGGTAACTACTTGGGGTCTGGTAGACACCCTGCTAGGGATATCAGTGACTGGTGGGATACGAGTATCCAATCTAGAGTGGATTGATGTTTGGTTCTCTTGTCTGTTCTTTTGGGGGGAAGTGATGAGTTGGGTTAGGCCATGTAGGTTAATATGGGAGAGTGGCTTATGACTGGAACAGTTTTGCCAGTCAGTATTAAGGTCTCCTAATACTATGCTTTCCTGGGGGAGGGAGTTAGATATCCATTCTAGGAGTTTTTCTGTAATGGGGATATTGTTGCCTGGGGGGATGTAGCACCCTATGATGTTGATGCGTTTATTATCATTAAGTTTTAGTTTTGTTAGAGTGTGTTCAACTTTATGAGGTCTGGGGTTGTTATGTCTACTTTCTCAAGGATGATGTGAGATTTATACACTACAGCAACACCCCCCCCTTTTTTACCTATTCTATCACTACGAATTATATTGTAACCTGATGGAGTGATTTCATTGTTGTGGTTGCCTGGTTTAAGCCAAGTCTCTGTTAGTATGACTATCTCAGGTTGATAAAAGGAGAGTAGTGCATGAAGGTCGTGGACGTTGTTTAGTATACTTAACATTTAAATTTAAAATGAGGAGTGTGGATTTGTCTCAGTGGAGTAGGGTATCATTTGGTTTGGGGATCCTAGATTTTCTGGGCCTGGGTTTGGGTGTATATCACCGCAGCTAATGAGTTAGGTTCTGAGGTAAAAATAGAGATTGAGTAGTTTGCTTAGGGTCTTAAAGTTCTTTATAGTTGTTTGGGACTGGTAGTGTGATGGCTGTGATCTGTGTGCATAGTGGTGAATAAAGAAGGTTTGGTAGTGATGTGGGACTAGTTGAGTAAAAGGGTGTGTTGTAATTATGTCAGTGGAAGTAGTTTTTCTTGGTATGTGGATAAAATTAAGTTGTTTTTGGTGGTTGGTGATAGAAGTTAGCAGTGGGAGTGTGGATACACCTAGGAGCAATAGGAAGAGGTGTATGTATGTTGGTTTGGGTAGTTTGGGCATGGTTTGGTCATGAGTGAGAGATCTGCTTGGGATGGGGTGGGTGTGGTGGATGATGAGAGATGTTGTTTGCGATTGTAAGGTAGTTAGATGGAAGACTGTGCGTCGTGAGTGAGAGATCTGCTTGGGATGGGGTGGGTGTGGTGGATGATGAGAGGTGTTGTTTGTGATTGTAAGGTAGTTAGATGGAAGACTGTGCGTGAGTGAGAGATCTGCTTGGGATGGGGTGGGTGCGGTGGATGATGAGAGGTGCTGTTTGTGATTGTAAGGTAGTTAGATGGAAGACTGTGCGTCGTGAGTGAGAGATCTGCTTGGGATGGGGTGGGTGTGGTGGATGATGAGAGGTGTTGTTTGTGATTGTAAGGTAGATAGATGGAAGACTGTGTCATGAGTGAGAGATCTGCTTGGGATGGGGTGGGTGGGTGGATGAGAGGTGCTGTTTGCGATTGTAAGGTAGTTAGATGGAAGACTGTGCGTGAGTGAGAGATCTGCTTGGGATGGGCTGGGTGTGGTGCATGATGAGACGTGCTGTTTGTCCTTGTAAGCTAGTTAGATGGAAGACTGTGCCTCGTGAGTGAGCGATCTGCTTGGGATGGGGTGGGTGCGTGGATGATGAGAGGTGCTGTTTGTGAGTGTAGGGTAGTGAGGTGGAAGGCTGTGGGTCGTGAGTGAGAGATCTGCTTGGGATGAGGTGGGTGTGGTGGATGATGAGAGGTGCTGTTTGAGATTGTAAGGTAGTTAGATGGAAGACTGTGCGTCATGAGTGAGAGATCTGCTTGGGATGGGGTGGGTGCGGTGGATGATGAGAGGTGTTTGAGATTGTAAGGTAGTTAGATGGAAGACTGTGCGTCGTGAGTGAGAGATCTGCTTGGGATGGGGTGGGTGGGGTGGATGATGAGAGGTGTTGTTTGTGATTGTAAGGTAGTTAGATGGAAGACTGTGCGTCGTGAGTGAGAGATCTGCTTGGGGTGGGGTGGGTGTGGTGGATGATGAGAGGTGTTTGTGATTGTAAGGTAGTTAGATGGAAGACTGTGCGTCGTGAGTGAGAGATCTGCTTGGGATGGGGTGGGTGTGGTGGATCATGAGAGGTGTTGTTTGTGATTGTAAGGTAGTTAGATGGAAGACTGTGCGTCGTGTGTGAGAGATCTGCTTGGGATGGGGTGGGTGTGGTGGATGATGAGAGGTGTTGTTTGTGATTGTAAGGTAGTTGATGGAAGACTGTGCCGTGAGTGAGAGATCTGCTTGGGATGGGGTGGGTGGGGTGGATGATGAGAGGTGCTGTTTGTGATTGTAAGGTAGTTATATGGTAGAGTGTGCGTCGTGAGTGAGAGATCTGCTTGGGATGGGGTGGGTGTGGTGGATGATGAGAGGTGTTGTTTGTGATTGTAAGGTAGTTCGATGGAAGACTGTGCGTGAGTGAGAGATCTGCTTGGGATCGGGTGGGTGTGGTGGATGATGAGAGGTGCTGTTTGTGATTGTAAGGTAGTTAGATGGAAGACTGTGCCGTGAGTGAGAGATCTGCTTGGGATGGGGTGGGTGTGGTGGATGATGAGAGGTGTTGTTTGTGATTGTAAGGTAGTTAGATGAGAGAGATCTGCTTGGGATGGGGTGGGTGTGGTGGATGATGAGAGGTGTTGTTTGTGATTGTAAGGTAGTTAGATGGAAGACTGTGCGTGGAGTGAGAGATCTGCTTGGGATGGGGTGGGTGTGGTGGATGATGAGAGGTGTTGTTTGTGATTGTAAGGTAGTTAGATGGAAGACTGTCCGTCGTGAGTGAGAGATCTGCTTGGGATGGGGTGGGTGTGGTGGATGATGAGAGGTGTTGTTTGTGATTGTAAGGTAGTTAGATGGAAGACTGTGTCGTGAGTGAGAGATCTGCTTGGGATGGGGTGGGTGTGGTGGATGATGAGAGGTGTTGTTTGTGATTGTAAGGTAGTTAGATGGAAGACTGTGCGTCGTGAGTGAGAGATCTGCTTGGGATGGGGTGGGTGTGGTGGATGATGAGAGGTGTTGTTTGAGACTGTAAGGTAGTTAGATGGAAGACTGTGCGTGAGTAAGAGATCTGCTTGGGATGGGGTGGGTGTGGTGGATGATGAGAGGTGTTGTTTGTGATTGTAAGGTAGTTAGATGGAAGGCTGTGCGTCGTGAGTGAGAGATCTGCTTGGGATGGGGTGGGTGTGGTGGATGATGAGAGGTGTTGTTTGTGATTGTAAGGTAGTTAGATGGAAGACTGTGCGTCGTGAGTGAGAGATCTGCTTGGGATGGGGTGGGTGGGGTGGATGTGATGGGGTGGGTGTGGTGGATGATGAGAGGTGCTGTTTGTGATTGTAAGGTAGTTAGATGGAAGACTGTGCGTCGTGAGTGAGAGATCTGCTTGGGATGGGGTGGGTGTGGTTGATGAAGATAGGTGTTGTTTGTGATTGTAAGGTAGTTAGATGGAAGACTGTCAGTCGTGAGTGAGAGATCTGCTTGGGATGGGGTGGGTGTGGTGGATGATGAGAGGTGCTGTTTGAGATTGTAAGGTAGTTAGATGGAAGACTGTGCGTCGTGAGTGAGAGATCTGCTTGGGATGGGGTGGGTGTGGTGGATGTGATGGGGTGGGTGTGGTGGATGATGAGAGGTGCTGTTTGTGATTGTAAGGTAGTTAGATGGAAGACTGTGCGTCGTGAGTGAGAGATCTGCTTGGGATGGGGTGGGTGCGGTGGATGATGAGAGGTGCTGTTTGTGATTGTAAGGTAGTTAGATGGAAGACTGTGCCGTGGAGTGAGAGATCTGCTTGGGATGGGGTGGGTGTGGTGGATGATGAGAGGTGCTGTTTGAGATTGTAAGGTAGTTAGATGGAAGACTGCCGTGAGTGAGAGATCTGCTTGGGATGGGGTGGGTGTGGTGGATGATGAGAGGTGCTGTTTGTGATTGTAAGGTAGTTAGATGGAAGACTGTCGCCGTGAGTGAGAGATCTGCTTGGGATGGGGTGGGTGGGGTGGATGATGAGAGGTGCTGTTTGTGATTGTAAGGTAGTTAGATGGAAGACTGTGCGTCGTGAGTGAGAGATCTGCTTGGGATGGGGTGGGTATGGTGGATGATGAGAGGTGCTGTTTGAGATTGTAAGGTAGTTAGATGGAAGACTGTGCGTCGTGAGTGAGAGATCTGCTTGGGATGGGGTGGGTGGGGTGGATGGGATGGGGTGGGTGTGGTGGATGATGAGAGGTGTTTGTGATTGTAAGGTAGTTAGATGGAAGACTGTGCGTCGTGAGTGAGAGATCTGCTTGGGATGGGGTGGGTGTGGTTGATGAAGATAGGTGTTGTTTGTGATTGTAAGGTAGTTAGATGGAAGACTGTGCGTCATGAGTGAGAGATCTGCTTGGGATGGGGTGGGTGTGGTGGATGATGAGAGGTGCTGTTTGAGATTGTAAGGTAGTTAGATGGAAGACTGTGCGTGAGTGAGAGATCTGCTTGGGATGGGGTGGGTGTGGTGGATGATGAGAGGTGCTGTTTGTGATTGTAAGGTAGTTAGATGGAAGACTGTGCGTCGTGAGTGAGAGATCTGCTTGGGATGGGGTGGGTGCGGTGGATGATGAGAGGTGCTGTTTGTGATTGTAAGGTAGTTAGATGGAAGACTGTGCGTCGTGAGTGAGAGATCTGCTTGGGATGGGGTGGGTGTGGTGGATGATGAGAGGTGCTGTTTGAGATTGTAAGGTAGTTAGATGGAAGACTGTGGCCGTGAGTGAGAGATCTGCTTGGGATGGGGTGGGTGTGGTGGATGATGAGAGGTGCTGTTTGTGATTGTAAGGTAGTTAGATGGAAGACTGTGCGTCGTGAGTGAGAGATCTGCTTGGGATGGGGTGGGTGGGGTGGATGATAGGTGCTGTTTGTGATTGTAAGGTAGTTAGATGGAAGACTGTGCGTCATGAGTGAGAGATCTGCTTGGGATGGGGTGGGTATGGTGGATGATGAGAGGTGTTGTTTGTGATTGTAAGGTAGTTAGATGGAAGACTGTGCCGTGAGTGAGAGATCTGCTTGGGATGGGGTGGGTGGGGTGGATGGGATGGGTGGGGTGGATGATGAGAGGTGTGTTTGTGATTGTAAGGTAGTTAGATGGAAGACTGTGCCGTGAGTGAGAGATCTGCTTGGGATGGGGTGGGTGCGGTGGATGATGAGAGGTGCTGTTTGTGATTGTAAGGTAGTTAGATGGAAGACTGTGCATCGTGAGTGAGAGATCTGCTTGGGATGGGGTGGGTGTGGTGGATGATGAGAGGTGCTGTTTGAGATTGTAAGGTAGTTAGATGGAAGACTGTGCGTCGTGAGTGAGAGATCTGCTTGGGATGGGGTGGGTGTGGTGGATGATGAGAGGTGCTGTTTGTGATTGTAAGGTAGTTAGATGGAAGACTGTGCGTCGTGAGTGAGAGATCTGCTTGGGATGGGGTGGGTGGGGTGGATGATGAGAGGTGCTGTTTGTGATTGTAAGGTAGTTAGATGGAAGACTGTGCGTCATGAGTGAGAGATCTGCTTGGGATGGGGTGGGTATGGTGGATGATGAGAGGTGCTGTTTGAGATTGTAAGGTAGTTAGATGGAAGACTGTGCGTCGTGAGTGAGAGATCTGCTTGGGATGGGGTGGGTGGGGTGGATGGGATGGGGTGGGTGTGGTGGATGATGAGAGGTGGTGTTTGTGATTGTAAGGTAGTTAGATGGAAGACTGTGCCGTGAGTGAGAGATCTGCTTGGGATGGGGTGGGTGTGGTTGATGAAGATAGGTGTTGTTTGTGATTGTAAGGTAGTTAGATGGAAGACTGTGCGTCATGAGTGAGAGATCTGCTTGGGATGGGGTGGGTGTGGTGGATGATGAGAGGTGCTGTTTGAGATTGTAAGGTAGTTAGATGGAAGACTGTGCGTCGTGAGTGAGAGATCTGCTTGGGATGGGGTGGGTGTGGTGGATGTGATGGGGTGGGTGTGGTGGATGATGAGAGGTGCTGTTTGTGATTGTAAGGTAGTTAGATGGAAGACTGTGCGTCGTGAGTGAGAGATCTGCTTGGGATGGGGTGGGTGCGGTGGATGATGAGAGGTGCTGTTTGTGATTGTAAGGTAGTTAGATGGAAGACTGTGCGTCGTGAGTGAGAGATCTGCTTGGGATGGGGTGGGTGTGGTGGATGATGAGAGGTGCTGTTTGAGATTGTAAGGTAGTTAGATGGAAGACTGTGCGTCGTGAGTGAGAGATCTGCTTGGGATGGGGTGGGTGTGGTGGATGATGAGAGGTGCTGTTTGTGATTGTAAGGTAGTTAGATGGAAGACTGTGCGACGTGAGTGAGAGATCTGCTTGGGATGGGGTGGGTGGGGTGGATGATGAGAGGTGCTGTTTGTGATTGTAAGGTAGTTAGATGGAAGAGTGTGTCGTGAGTGAGAGATCTGCTTGGGATGGGGTGGGTATGGTGGATGATGAGAGGTGTTGTTTGTGATTGTAAGGTAGTTAGATGGAAGACTGTGCGTCGTGAGTGAGAGATCTGCTTGGGATGGGGTGGGTGGGGTGGATGATGAGAGGTGTTGTTTGTGATTGTAAGGTAGTTAGATGGAAGACTGTGCCGTGAGTGAGAGATCTGCTTGGGATGGGGTGGGTGTGGTGGATGATGAGAGGTGTTGTTTGTGATTGTAAGGTAGTTAGATGGAAGACTGTGCGTGAGTGAGAGATCTGCTTGGGATGGGGTGGGTGTGGTGGATGATGAGAGGTGTTGCTTGTGATTGCAAGGTAGTTAGCTGGAAGAGTGTGCATCGTGAGTGAGAGATCTGCTTGGGATGGGGTGGGTGTGGTGGATGATGAGAGGTGCTGTTTGTGATTGTAAGGTAGTTAGATGGAAGACTGTGCGTCGTGAGTGAGAGATCTGCTTGAGATGGGGTGGGTGCGGTGGATGATGAGAGGTGCTGTTTGTGATTGTAAGGTAGTTAGATGGAAGACTGTGCGTCGTGAGTGAGAGATCTGCTTGTGATGGGGTGGGTGTGGTGGATGATGAGAGGTGTTGTTTGTGATTGTAAGGTAGTTAGATGGAAGACTGTGCGTCGTGAGTGAGAGATCTGCTTGGGATGGGGTGGGTGTGGTGGATGATGAGAGGTGTTGTTTGTGATTGTAAGGTAGTTAGATGGAAGACTGTGCATCGTGAGTGAGAGATCTGCTTGGGATGGGGTGGGTGTGGTGGATGATGAGAGGTGTTGTTTGTGATTGTAAGGTAGTTAGATGGAAGACTGTGCGTTGTGAGTGAGAGATCTGCTTGGGATGGGGTGGGTGTGGTGGATGATGAGAGGTGCTGTTTGTGATTGTAAGGTAGTTAGATGGAAGACTGTGCGTCGTGAGTGAGAGATCTGCTTGGGATGGGGAGGGTGTGCTGGATGATGAGAGGTGCTGTTTGTGATTGTAAGGTAGTTAGATGGAAGACTGTGCGTCGTGAGTGAGAGATCTGCTTGGGATGGGGTGGGTGCGGTGGATGATGAGAGGTGTTGTTTGTGATTGTAAGGTAGTTAGATGGAAGACTGTGCGTCGTGAGTGAGAGATCTGCTTGGGATGTGGTGGGTGTGGTGGATGATGAGAGGTGTTGTTTGTGATTGTAAGGTAGTTAGATGGAAGACTGTGCGTCGTGAGTGAGAGATCTGCTTGGGATGGGGTGGGGGGGGTGGATGGGATGGGGTGGGTGTGGTGGATGATGAGAGGTGTTGTTTGTGATTGTAAGGTAGTTAGATGGAAGACTGCGTCGGGAGTGAGAAATCTGCTTGGGATGGGGTGGGTGGGGTGGATGATGGGAGGTGTTTGTGATTGTAAGGTAGTTAGATGGAAGACTGTGCATCGTGAGTGAGAGATCTGCTTGGGATGGGGTGGGTGTGGTGGATGATGAGAGGTGTTGTTTGTGATTGTAAGGTAGTTAGATGGAAGACTGTGCGTTGTGAGTGAGAGATCTGCTTGGGATGGGGTGGGTGTGGTGGATGATGAGAGGTGCTGTTTGTGATTGTAAGGTAGTTCGATGGAAGACTGTGCGTCGTGAGTGGGAGATCTGCTTGGGATGGGGTGGGTGGGGTGGATGGGATGGGGTGGGTGCGGTGGATGATGAGAGGTGCTGTTTGTGATTGTAAGGTAGTTCGATGGAAGACTGTGCGTCGTGAGTGAGAGATCTGCTTGGGATGGGGTGGGTGCGGTGGATGATGAGAGGTGTTGTTTGTGATTGTAAGGTAGTTAGATGGAAGACTGTGCATCGTGAGTGAGAGATCTGCTTGGGATGGGGTGGGTGGGGTGGATGGGATGGGGTGGGTGTGGTGGATGATGAGAGGTGTTGTTTGTGTTTGTAAGGTAGTTAGATGGAAGGCTGTGCGTCGTGAGTGAGAGATCTGCGTGGGATGGGGTGGGTGGGGTGGATGGGATGGGGTGGGTGTGGTGGATGATGAGAGGTGTTTGTGATTGTAAGGTAGTTAGATGGAAGACTGTGCGTCGTGAGTGGGAGATCTGCTTGGGATGGGGTGGGTGGGGTGGATGGGATGGGGTGGGTGCGGTGGATGATGAGAGGTGCTGTTTGTGATTGTAAGGTAGTTCGATGGAAGACTGTGCGTCGTGAGTGAGAGATCTGCTTGGGATGGGGTGGGTGCGGTGGATGATGAGAGGTGTTGTTTGTGATTGTAAGGTAGTTAGATGGAAGACTGTGCATCGTGAGTGAGAGATCTGCTTGGGATGGGGTGGGTGGGGTGGATGGGATGGGGTGGGTGTGGTGGATGATGAGAGGTGTTGTTTGTGTTTGTAAGGTAGTTAGATGGAAGGCTGTGCGTCGTGAGTGAGAGATCTGCGTGGGATGGGGTGGGTGGGGTGGATGGGATGGGGTGGGTGTGGTGGATGATGAGAGGTGTTTGTGATTGTAAGGTAGTTAGATGGAAGACTGTGCGTCGTGAGTGAGAGATCTGCTTGGGATGGGGTGGGTGTGGTGGATGATGAGAGGTGCTGTTTGTGATTGTAAGGTAGTTAGATGGAAGACTGTGCGTCATGAGTGAGAGATCTGCTTGGGATGGGGTGGGTGGGGTGGATGGGATGGGGTGGGTGTGGTGGATGATGAGAGGTGTTGTTTGTGATTGTAAGGTAGTTAGATGGAAGGCTGTGCGTCGTGAGTGAGAGATCTGCTTGGGATGGGGTGGGTGTGGTGGATGATGAGAGGTGTTGTTTGTGATTGTAAGGTAGTTAGATGGAAGGCTGTGCGTCGTGAGTGAGAGATCTGCTTGGGATGGGGTGGGTGTGGTGGATGATGAGAGGTGTTGTTTGTGATTGTAAGGTAGTTCGATGGAAGACTGTGCGTCGTGAGTGAGAGATCTGCTTGGGATGGGGTGGGTGGGGTGGATGATGAGAGGTGCTGTTTGTGATTGTAAGGTAGTTAGATGGAAGACTGTGCGTCGTGAGTGAGAGATCTGCTTGGGATGGGGTGGGTATGGTGGATGATGAGAGGTGTTGTTTGTGATTGTAAGGTAGTTAGATGGAAGACTGTGCGTGGGGGGTGAGAGATCTGCTTGGGATGGGGTGGGTGGGGTGGATGGGATGGGGTGGGTGTGGTGGATGATGAGAGGTGCTGTTTGTGATTGTAAGGTAGTTAGATGGAAGACTGTGCGTCGTGAGTGAGAGATCTGCTTGGGATGGGGTGGGTGGGGTGGATGATGAGAGGTGTTGTTTGTGATTGTAAGGTAGTTAGATGGAAGACTGTGCGTCGTGAGTGAGAGATCTGCGTGGGATGGGGTGGGTGGGGTGGATGTGATGGGGTGGGTGTGGTGGATGATGAGAGGTGTTTGTGATTGTAAGGTAGTTAGATGGAATACTGTGCGTCGTGAGTGAGAGATCTGCTTGCGATGGGGTGGGTGTGGTGGATGGGATGGGGTGGGTGTGGTGGATGATGAGAGGTGTTGTTTGTGATTGTAAGGTAGTTAGATGGAAGACTGAGCTTCGTGAGTGAGAGATCTGCTTGCGATGGGGTGGGTGTGGTGGATGGGATGGGGTGGGTGTGGTGGATGATGAGAGGTGCTGTTTGTGATTGTAAGGTAGTTAGATGGAAGACTGTGCGTCGTGAGTGAGAGATCTGCTTGGGATGGGGTGGGTGGGGTGGATGATGAGAGGTGCTGTTTGTGATTGTAAGGTAATTAGATGGAAGACTGTGCGTCGTGAGTGAGAGATCTGCTTGGGATGGGGTGGGTGCGGTGGATGATGAGAGGTGCTGTTTGTGATTGTAAGGTAGTTAGATGGAAGACTGTGCGTGAGTGAGAGATCTGCTTGGGATGGGGTGGGTATGGTGGATGATGAGAGGTGCTGTTTGTGATTGTAAGGTAGTTAGATGGAAGACTGTGCGTCATGAGTGAGAGATCTGCTTGGGATGGGGTGGGTGCGGTGGATGATGAGAGGTGTTTGAGATTGTAAGGTAGTTAGATGGAAGACTGTGCGTGAGTGAGAGATCTGCTTGGGATGGGGTGGGTGTGGTGGATGATGAGAGGTGCTGTTTGTGATTGTAAGGTAATTAGATGGAAGACCGTGCGTCGTGAGTGAGAGATCTGCGTGGGATGGGGTGGGTGGGGTGGATGATGAGAGGTGCTGTTTGTGATTGTAAGGTAATTAGATGGAAGACTGTGCGTCGTGAGTGAGAGATCTGCTTGGGATGGGGTGGGTGTGGTGGATGATGAGAGGTGTTGTTTGTGATTGTAAGGTAGTTAGGTGGAAGACTGTGCGTCGTGAGTGAGAGATCTGCTTGGGATGGGGTGGGTGGGGTGGATGATGAGAGGTGTTGTTTGTGATTGTAAGGTAGTTAGATGGAAGACTGTGCGTCGTGAGTGAGAGATCTGCTTGGGATGGGGTGGGTGGGGTGGATGGGATGGGGTGGGGTGGATGATGAGAGGTGTTGTTTGTGATTGTAAGGTAGTTAGATGGAAGACTGTGCGTCGTGAGTGAGAGATCTGCTTGGGATGGGGTGGGTATGGTGGATGATGAGAGGTGTTGTTTGTGATTGTAAGGTAGTTAGATGGAAGACTGTGCGTGAGTGAGAGATCTGCTTGGGATGGGGTGGGTGGGGTGGATGATGAGAGGTGTTTGTGATTGTAAGGTAGTTAGATGGAAGACTGTGCGTCGTGAGTGAGAGATCTGCTTGGGATGGGGTGGGTGCGGTGGATGATGAGAGGTGCTGTTTGTGATTGTAAGGTAGTTAGATGGAAGACTGTGCGTCGTGAGTGAGAGATCTGCTTGGGATGGGATGGGTTTGGTGGATGATGAGAGGTGTTGTTTGTGATTGTAAGGTAGTTAGATGGAAGACTGTGCGTGAGTGAGAGATCTGCTTGGGATGGGGTGGGTGGGGTGGATGGGATGGGGTGGGGTGGATGATGAGAGGTGTTGTTTGTGATTGTAAGGTAGTTAGATGGAAGACTGTGCGTCGTGAGTGAGAGATCTGCTTGGGATGGGGTGGGTGTGGTGGATGATGAGAGGTGTTGTTTGTGATTGTAAGGTAGTTAGATGGAAGACTGTGCGTCGTGAGTGAGAGATCTGCTTGGGATGGGATGGGGTGGGGTGGATGATGAGAGGTGTTGTTTGTGATTGTAAGGTAGTTAGATGGAAGACTGTGCGTCGTGAGTGAGAGATCTGTTTGGGATGGGGTGGGTGGGAATTGGTGGATGATGAGAGGTGTTGTTTGTGATTGTAAGGTAGTTAGATGGAAGACTGTGCGTCGTGAGTGAGAGATCTGCTTGGGATGGGGTGGGTGTGGTGGATGATGAGAGGTGTTGTTTGTGATTGTAAGGTAGTTAGATGGAAGACTGTGCGTCGTGAGTGAGAGATCTGCTTGGGATGGGATGGGGTGGATGATGAGAGGTGCTGTTTGTGATTGTAAGGTAATTAGATGGAAGACTGTGCGTCGTGAGTGAGAGATCTGCTTGGGATGGGGTGGGTGTGGTGGATGATGAGAGGTGGTGTTTGTGATTGTAAGGTAGTTAGATGGAAGACTGTGTCGTGAGTGAGAGATCTGCTTGGGATGGGGTGGGTGTGGTGGATGATGAGAGGTGTTGTTTGTGATTGTAAGGTAGTTAGATGGAAGACTGTGCGTCGTGAGTGAGAGATCTGCTTGGGATGGGGTGGGTGTGGTGGATGATGAGAGGTGTTGTTTGTGATTGTAAGGTAGTTAGATGGAAGACTGTGCGTGAGTGAGAGATCTGCTTGGGATGGGGTGGGTGTGGTGGATGATGAGAGATGGTGTTTGAGATTGTAAGGTAGTTAGATGGAAGACTGTGCGTCGTGAGTGAGAGATCTGCTTGGGATGGGGTGGGTGTGGTGGATGATGAGAGGTGTTGTTTGTGATTGTAAGGTAGTTAGATGGAAGACTGTGCGTCGTGAGTGAGAGATCTGCTTGGGATGGGGTGGGTGTGGTGGATGATGAGAGGTGCTGTTTGTGATTGTAAGGTAGTTCGATGGAAGACTGTGCGTCGTGAGTGAGAGATCTGCTTGGGATGGGATGGGGTGGATGATGAGAGGTGTTGTTTGTGATTGTAAGGTAGTTAGATGGAAGACTGTGCGTCGTGAGTGAGAGATCTGCTTGGGATGGGATGGGGTGGATGATGAGAGGTGTTGTTTGTGATTGTAAGGTAGTTAGATGGAAGACTGTGCGTCGTGAGTGAGAGATCTGCTTGGGATGGGGTGGGTGTGGTGGATGGGATGGGGTGGGTGTGGCGGATGATGAGAGGTGGTGTTTGTGATTGTAAGGTAGTTAGATGGAAGACTGTGCGTCGTGAGTGAGAGATCTGCGTGGGATGGGGTGGGTGGGGTGGATGGGATGGGGTGGGTGGTGGATGATGAGAGGTGGTGTTTGTGATTGTAAGGTAGTTAGATGGAAGACTGTGGGTCGTGAGTGAGAGATCTGCGTGGGATGGGGTGGGTGGGGTGGATGGGATGGGGTGGGTGGGGTGGATGATGAGAGGTGCTGTTTGTGATTGTAAGGTAGGTAGATGGAAGACTGTGCGTGAGTGAGAGATCTGCTTGGGATGGGGTGGGTGTGGTGGATGATGAGAGGGGCTGTTTGTGATTGTACGGTAGTTAGATGGAAGTCTGTATGTCGTGTGTGAGAGATCTGCTTGGGATGGGGTGGGTGTGGTGGATGATGAGAGGTGTTGTTTGTGATTGTAAGGTAGTTAGATGGAAGACTGTGCGTCGTGAGTGAGAGATCTGCTTGGGATGGGGTGGGTGTGGTGGATGATGAGAGGTGTTGTTTGTGATTGTAAGGTAGTTAGATGGAAGACTGTGCGTCGTGAGTGAGAGATCTGCTTGGGATGGGGTGGGTGTGGTGGATGATGAGAGGTGTTGTTTGTGTTTGTAAGGTAGTTAGATGGAAGACTGTGCGTCGTGAGTGAGAGATCTGCTTGGGATGGGGTGGGTGGGGTGGATGGGATGGGGTGGGTGTGGTGGATGATGAGAGGTGTTGTTTGTGATTGTAAGGTAGTTAGATGGAAGACTGTGCGTCGTGAGTGAGAGATCTGCTTGGGATGGGGTGGGTGGGGTGGATGGGATGGGGTGGGTGCGGTGGATGATGAGAGGTGCTGTTTGTGATTGTAAGGTAGTTAGATGGAAGACTGTGCGTCGTGAGTGAGAGATCTGCTTGGGATGGGGTGGGTGTGGTGGATGATGAGAGGTGTTGTTTGTGATTGTAAGGTAGTTAGATGGAAGACTGTGCGTCGTGAGTGAGAGATCTGCTTGGGATGGGGTGGGTGGGGTGGATGGGATGGGGTGGGTGGATGATGAGAGGTGTTGTTTGTGATTGTAAGGTAGTTAGATGGAAGACTGTGCGACATGAGTGAGAGATCTGCTTGGGATGGGGTGGGTGGGGTGGATGGGATGGGGTGGGTGCGGTGGATGATGAGAGGTGTTGTTTGTGACTGTAAGGTAGTTAGATGGAAGACTGTGCGTGAGTGAGAGATCTGCTTGGGATGGGGTGGGTGGATGGGATGGGGTGGGTGGTGGATGATGAGAGGTGCTGTTTGTGATTGTAAGGTAGTTAGATGGAAGACTGTGCGTCGTGAGTGAGAGATCTGCTTGGGATGGGGTGGGTGGGGTGGGATGGCGGTGGATGATGAGAGGTGCTGTTTGTGATTGTAAGGTAGTTAGATGGAAGACTGTGCGTCGTGAGTGAGAGATCTGCTTGGGATGGGGTGGGTGTGGTGGATGGGATGGGTGTGGTGGATGATGAGAGGTGTTTGTGATTGTAAGGTAGTTAGATGGAAGGCTGTGTCGTGAGTGAGAGATCTGCTTGGGATGGGGTGTGGGGTGGATGGGATGGGGTGGGTGCGGTGGATGATGAGAGGTGTTGTTTGTGATTGTAAGGTAGTTAGATGGAAGACTGTGCGTCATGAGTGAGAGATCTGCTTGGGATGGGGTGGGTGGAGTGGATGGGGTGGGTGGGGTGGATGATGAGAGGTGTTGTTTGAGATTGTAAGGTAGTTAGATGGAAGACTGTGCGTCGTGAGTGAGAGATCTGCTTGGGATGGGGTGGGTGGGGTGGATGGGATGGGGTGGATGATGAGAGGTGTTGTTTGTGATTGTAAGGTAGTTAGATGGAAGACTGTGCGTCGTGAGTGAGAGATCTGCTTGGGATGGGGTGGGTGGGGTGGATGGGATGGGGTGGGTGGGGTGGATGATGAGAGGTGTTGTTTGTGATTGTAAGGTAGTTAGATGGAAGACTGTGCGTCGTGAGTGAGAGATCTGCTTGGGATGGGGTGGGTGGGGTGGATGATGAGAGGTGTTGTTTGAGATTGTAAGGTAGTTAGATGGAAGACTGTGCGTCGTGAGTGAGAGATCTGCTTGGGATGGGGTGGGTGGGGTGGATGGGATGGGGTGGGGTGGATGATGAGAGGTGTTGTTTGTGATTGTAAGGTAGTTAGATGGAAGACTGTGCGTCGTGAGTGAGAGATCTGCTTGGGATGGGGTGGGTGGGGTGGATGATGAGAGGTGCTGTTTGTGATTGTAAGGTAGTTAGATGGAAGACTGTGCGTCGTGAGTGAGAGATCTGCTTGGGATGGGGTGGGTGGGGTGGATGATGAGAGGTGTTGTTTGTGATTGTAAGGTAGTTAGATGGAAGACTGTGCGTGAGTGAGAGATCTGCTTGGGATGGGGTGGGTGGGGTGGATGATGAGAGGTGCTGTTTGTGATTGTAAGGTAGTTAGATGGAAGACTGTGCGTCGTGAGTGAGAGATCTGCTTGGGATGGGGTGGGTGCGGTGGATGATGAGAGGTGTTGTTTGTGATTGTAAGGTAGTTAGATGGAAGACTGTGCGTCGTGAGTGAGAGATCTGCTTGGGATGGGGTGGGTGGGGTGGATGGGATGGGGTGGGTGGGGTGGATGATGAGAGGTGTTGTTTGTGATTGTAAGGTAGTTAGATGGAAGACTGTGCGTCGTGAGTGAGAGATCTGCTTGGGATGGGGTGGGTGGGGTGGATGATGAGAGGTGTTGTTTGTGATTGTAAGGTAGTTAGATGGAAGGCTGTGCGTCGTGAGTGAGAGATCTGCTTGGGATGGGGTGGGTGTGGTGGATGATGAGAGGTGTTGTTTGTGATTGTAAGGTAGTTAGATGGAAGACTGTGCGTCGTGAGTGAGAGATCTGCTTGGGATGGGGTGGGTGGGGTGGATGGGATGGGGTGGGTGCGGTGGATGATGAGAGGTGTTGTTTGTGATTGTAAGGTAGTTAGATGGAAGCCTGTGCGTGAGTGAGAGATCTGCTTGGGATGGGGTGGGTGTGGTGGATGATGAGAGGTGTTGTTTGTGATTGTAAGGTAGTTAGATGGAAGACTGTGCCGTGGTGAGAGATCTGCTTGGGATGGGGTGGGTGGGGTGGATGGGATGGGGTGGGTGTTGTGATTGATGATAGGTGGATGGGTGTCGTCATGAGTAAGTGAGAGATCTGCTCGGGATGGGGTGGGTGTGGTGGATGATGAGAGGTGCTGTTTGTGATTGTAAGGTAGTTAGATGGAAGACTGTGCTTTACAGGATGTGGAATAGTGGAAGAGAAGGAAATGGGTACAGGGGTGGGGCAGATTCAGTGATTGGTGGTTAGCATGATGGGCGTGGCTAAGTTCAGTTGAAATGCAGCACTAGTGGGGGCGGGTGAGAATAGGAAGCAGCGAGGGGAGCACAGTGAGCCCGAGCGCAGCGGGGCTAACACTAACTCCAATTATATCCCTGGGCTTACTTGTTTCTTTTCTTTGTACACCAAATGTATCATTCCACTTGTTTCTGTTTACACCAAATGTGTCTGTTTGGCTGTATTGTACTAGTTTAATTTACTTATATTGATGCAGTCACACTGAAAAAGGTCTAGGGAAGCTTCCTCACCACAAGCAGGCCAAAAGATAACTTTCAAAAGGGTGCCGCTCAAGGAGACCCACTAATATAGACTAGTTAATGTGCATGGGGGAGGAGGGAGTTAGAGGAGGGAGATACAAAATGGGGGAAGGTTTAACCAGAAAAAGCCGATAGAGATCTGTCCCGCCGCCTCACAGAAGACTGCAAAGGAAAGTAATCAGCATAAGAAGTGGAAGCCTTGGAGCTATAATGTAAGGGTAAGCAAGGAAGAGGTCGAAGCAGGAAATTAGGAGTGTAAGCAGTTAGTTGCAGAAACACTACTTTAAGGCCTTGGTGTGCAAGTAATACAAAGGAAGGTAAATCTGTCTGGGGACAAAATACACCAAGTAAATGGTACTTGCCTTACTTTACAAGTATTCAGTGTGGAGGCAGATCTATTTGGGACAAGATACAGCAAGTATATTGTTAAGTTATGACACCCAGTGGCAATAGACAAAGCTATAGTTGCCTGGTGGGGGGGGGGGGGCTTTGCAGGTGTGCATGCCGGCCAAAACAATGTTTAAAAAATAACTAGTAAAAGTAACAAATGTGCTGTAAAAGGAAATGTAAATAGCCAGTCACAATGTTTAAAACATAACTGTTAAGGACCACATCTGCTAATAACAAGAACTGTAAATATCCAGTCACCTAAGCAGACTTGTGTGGTAGGGATCCTTATTAAAAAGTGTTATCCTTGGCTTGCAATAACTGTAGAGAGAAACCAGATCATAGCAGTGGTTTTATCTGGCAATGTTGCAGTTGCTGGGGGGGGTGAGCTGCGATGATGCTATGCCCATGTACTAACCCAGACTAACAATCCCCTTCCAGCTATGCTCACTGAGTGTTCAAAGAGTAGAAGCTGTGAGCTACCTTAACTCTGTACTTACTGTTTCTTGGGAATTACCATAGAGTATAATTGCTTAACAAGCTTTCTAATGTATTAATATGTCTCTACCTTTAACATTCTTGTTTTCTCTCAATAAGTAGGATCAGTAAGCTACCTAAAGTCGGTTGTAACTTTGATTTTCTTTAGGAACCCTCTTCAGAGTATGAACTTGCTTAGCAAGCTCTCAATTACATTAACATGTTTTCTACCTTATAAATATTTGTTTTTTCTTGTTCTTTTTAAAATATGTTACTTATATTATCACTAAGCTGCTATAGAATAAGTGCATTCTGGTCTTAAATTGTACTGTACTTGTTGCTACTACCTGTTTAGTGTTTTATCTGTTTAGTGGAGCTTATCTCCCCGGGCCTGTACTGAAAATGGACCTATATCCAGTTAGACTAGCCCGGTCAACAAGTGTAAAATAAATAAATTGAACAATTCTATTACAAAGCTGCTACACTTGCAGCACATACCCCTTTCAGAACCCATCACTGTATAGCACTGAAAAGCCTAAACTGGTTAGAACTGTCTCATCAACTAACATCTCCACAGCTTCCTACCACCTATAAAATTATTCAGCATCCACCTGCCTGTCCAACACTAAAAACATTCTACACAACTATGTTCACAGTTAGTCATCGCAGTCCAGTGACCAAAATCTCTTGTCTACATACAAACATATCAAATCTGCTGGCATTGTCTGTACTCGTACCATATTGCCAAGGCCTGGAATTCTTTACCTGTGTCCAAAGGCCAATACCCTCCCTCTCATCTTTCAGAACCACTCTGAAATACTTCCTAGCTAAAATCTGGCTCTTTTCTTGCTAAAACCAGGATAGTCTATATCCCTAAATGTGAACAAATATTTTCATTCCTTACTCTCCCTTCTTCACTCACTTCCTTACTTCTGTCAAATTCTCTTCCCTGACTTTCTCTCTAAATGTACCATAAGCCTGGTTTTCCCTCACTTCATATTGCAGTTCCTGTCTGCATTAAACTAACTTAGCTTTAATTTCTCTATAAACTGTCTAAAATTTCTGTAAATATTAAATGATTGTCATATAACTTGTATTGATTCTTAGCCAATGTTTTTATATTATCATTAATTTGTTATAGTTCTTTAAAAGTGGCAATGTTTCTGTTTAATTTCTGAAGATTGTAAAATTCTTCTTCTTAAAATGTTTTGTAATAATTTGAACTTTTCCTCTCCAGGCCTGTGCTGAAATGGGCTTCTACCCAATATGACTTTCCTGGTAATCAAACATCAGTCAATAAATAAATAAATAATCTGCTTCAGTTCTGTACATACCCCTTTAAGTCCATGTATTTTTGTCCCAAAGTTTTAACTTACTACATCCTAATAACTTCTAAAATTTTTCTTATATCATTTCCTTTCTTTTTACATTTACCTCTTAAATCACAATTGATCTCCTGTTGTTATAATAATGATATGTATCACTACATAGTCTAAAATCTGATAAAATAAGCTTTCCCTTTCTTTACAATTAGTATAAGCATATAACGTTATAATTCGGTATATTTGTTTTTCCATTTTAAATCTACGACGGTTAATCTTCCCATTTTTGCTAAAGTTACATCCAATATCTTCACTGTATTTCTACAGAACATCCCTCATTTCCCCAATTCCACATTATCTTTCCTCTCCATAGTTTCTGTGTTTGCAATCGTTCTTGATTTGTTAAAAATCTTGTGTCCTGTAATACTGTTGCATCTACGTCACACGTATCACAGCGCTGTACAATTCCTGTGCTTCTTACTATATTGTTAATAGTAATCACATTTACAGAATCACGCTAACATTTTCGTTTTCTCTTTCCTTATGTTCATGGTTTCCTGCATTCATAGCGAAGTACAATGCTAACTTTCATAACAGGCTATTCTAAGCTTAGCCAGTTTCCCTACCAAAGGTGAGAATCAAACACTGTACCTGGTGCAGTGATTGAAACACGTTAGTCGTTATTCCAGCACCAATCATGAGATGGACACACTCTTTTTCATCCTTTTCCCTTCCTTTTTTCTTTTGTGCTTCTCCATTTACATTTTATTTTTCTGTCTTTTGCCCTTTTAATAGAATTGTTTTTCCCTTTTACTGCCTCCCAATTTGTCTTCAGAACCTTCTTTTCTCTCCTCTTTATTATTTTTCTGTTTTGCTACTTCTAAAATGTCGTCTCTTTGTTTATTTTCTTCTTTCTTTTCCTTTATTCTTCTTTTCATTTTGCAATCCATCCATAAATGTCCAATTTTGTTACATTTATAACATTTCAATTCACATTTTTTGCATCGTTTCATTTCCCCACAAATATAAAAGTTTCTTTTGTCACAGCTACTTATCAAATCTCATCTTTTTATATAAAATCATGTTTTGGGTTTTCCCAGTATTTTACAACACCCCTGTTCCCCTCCACATTTATCATGCCTGGTATCTGTATAATTTTTTAACATAGTATTGCAGTCCCAGCCACCAGTCCATAAACCCCTTTTGTCATAAACTTTTGCAATGTCCAGTACTTCTTTACATAAAGTTTTCTAATGTCCTTTCAAAGTCCCTCTTTCTACCACCGCTTGAAATTGTACATGTATTTTCTTGTTTCCCTATTAGATGCTTTTATCACATAAACATTCCATGAGTACCGTCTTTCTTTTTTCATATTTGCCAAGAAAATTTTCCATTGAAAAAATAATCTGACATATAATGTCACAAAATGTCTCTGTTAATAAGAATAAATGCTCTTACCTTGTGTGTTTTTACACTCAAAGGAGCGATTACATTGCCCCACACTTGATACTTCCCCATTTCTTTGTCGTCTTTACTTTGAATCCTTGCCACGTACTTCCTTTTTTTTCATTTTCTTCTGCCTTCTTTTATGTTACCCCAAGTTTTGCCTCCCTTTACTTTCTAGGCGTATATTTTTTCCCATCTCACCACTATTATTCAGCATTGTTTCTGCATCCTCCTTTTGTGTTTTCTCCATAATACCCCCCCCCCCCCCCGAGCAAACATCTCCTTCATTTTCTGGCAAACTCTCCCCGCCATTTCTTTAAGTCAACCATTCCGCAACCCTCAAAGAAAACGGCAGACTTGTCTCACACATTCTGTAACTTTGGTAAAATAAAAAGAAAACCACAAGTGATAATGGAGCACTATATCACGCAAAATGAACTTTAATCCACTGGTTTAGCACTTTCAGCCCAATAATTAGGCCTTCATCTGAACAAAGTGTTAAAAAACTGTCTCATTTTTATACCATCATCAATACACATCACACCAATCAAATCTCATTTTACTTAAACTTAATGTAAAAACTGTTTAAAATGTGTTTCAATAAAAATGCATTTTAAATAAAGCATACATTTCCAACAAACATATAAACTGTTTACATTTGTTGTAATAAGCTTTTCTTTTCAACACAGCTTTATAGTTGACACCATTGTTAAGCCCAGGTGCCCTGCATACATCTAATAAAACCTGCCATTTAAACTCTCTAAAATCTAGTTCCCCCTCTCTGTCTCCATTAAAGCCCACTGGAACATGATCTATAACTGTAAAAAGAAACTTAACACTGTTATTGCTACTCACGCAGTTTAAAGTGTGCTTGTAAAGAGCATTATCCAAATTTTTCTTTTTGATGGCGTAATAGTGTTCATACATTCTGTTTTTAAGTTGTCTATTGTTTTTCCCAATATGGAATGAAGAACAGGTGGAGCATTTTGCCATGTATACCACAAATGTAGATTTACAATTAAAAATGCCTGGAACGTGCCACATCTTGCTCTGAGTTGCAACATTAAATTCTGCTCCCTCTGAAATGTATTTACAAAAATTGCAACTTTTACATTTAAAAGTACCTATGTTCCCTTGAGGCTTTTTTCTTTGCCCACTTTCTAACATTTCTTTGAAATTCCTTTCTATTGTTAACAAACATGGGGGCTTCTCCTACTACCATCTGAAGATCACTATTTGAAGCTAATATTCTCCAGTTGTTGGACACTATGTTTTTAATTTCTTTACTGTCTAAGGTAAAGGTTAACAACATGGACATTATCCAAGCCTTCTTGTTTCGTCTGTTTCCACTAAGCCCCTCCCTTTCACTTGTACTAATAATGTCTTGGACTATTTTAGAAGGGTACCCTCTGTTTTTAAATCTAGAATACAATTCCTGCATTAACAAATCTAACTGTGTTTCATTGCTTGTAAGTCTCTTAAGCCTTACTAACTGCCCCTTTATAATGTTATATCCCACATAAGTGGGATGCATACTAGAGTAACTCAAAAGACCATTGCTTGTCACATTCATATAACTGATGCAGGACCCCAAAAAATCTTTACCCTCCTCTTTAATAACTTCTAAATCTAAGAAACATGTCTTACAATTATCCCAACTATCAGTAAAATGTAAAAAGAGGTGCTGTTGTTCATGTGTACAATGAACTGTAAGAGCTCAGTTTGTGTGCCTCTCCAAATAAAAAGCGATCATCAATAAAACGATAATAACTCACAATTTTCTGTCTGTTGGTAAACTTGGACATAATGTTATTTCCCAGTAAGCCAGAACTACGTTGGCTTAATTGGAAGCCATCCTGGCACCCATCTCCACCCCCATTGTTTGCAAAAAATGTTCGTTGTCAAACATGAAGTAATTGTATGAAAGAATATTATCCATACATTCCAACATGATCCTGCACTCTTCTAATTCATATTCTCCACTGTTGATTAACAAATTCCCAACCCACTCTAACCCCACGTCATGAGAAATGCAGGTGTATAAAGATGCCACATCAACTGTCACCAGCAAATCACCAGCTTCAACCTTAATTTTATTGATTTTACTTAAAAAATCAAAGAATCCCTGATAAAGGAGTCTGTCTTCTGCACTATCTCAAGCAAAGTTCTATCTATAAACTTGGAACATGGCTCTAACTTCGATGCTGGTGAAGAAACTATGGGCCTATAAGGGGGACAGTGCCCATCCTTATGTATCTTTGGAATACCAAAGGGGTGCCCTATCCATTCCGCAACCCTCCTGACTGGAAGGTTGTAATTGTACAAACATCATTTGCTAACTTATCTTGATCAAACAGGTTTCTTTGAAGCATTTCCTCAGAATCCTGCACACATTCTCTGATCTCAATATTTGCTTTCTCTTCCATTTCTTTTGCCACTTCATCATCTCCGTTTCTCTCCATCTGCCTCCTTGTTTCTTTTCTCTGGGCCGCCTCTGCACCTGGAACAGAAACAGGAAGTGTTCTTCCAAAACTGGTCCCAATTGCAACAACAACAAGTAGGGGAAGTTCCCTCATACCCTGACCAAATTTTATGTAATAATATCAATACCACCTTGGGTCTCTCTTGAAAAGAGGTCACTAGCCAAATTGGACTGACCAGTTAACAAGGGATAATAAAATAAAAATATATGAAATAAATTTTGATTATTTTAACAACTGTAAATCAGTGGCCCTGATAATCATGAAAGGCTACCAAACAGGGCCCTTTTTAGCTGTCTCTCCTCTGTCATGCCTTATTATTCAGACAAGGTTTGGAGAGTGAGAAGCAGGGAACTTAAACTCAGCTAGCTTTAGTAGTAACGAGATCTTTGTGAGACTGTAAACACTAATGATCAAGGCACTATAAGCTGAACTGACAGAGGAAAAAAATCCCAGACAGTTTTTATTTATTTGTTTAGTTTCTTAAGCAGGTGTAATAGACTTAAAATATAAATTTTCAGATATGATAAGTTAGACAGTAGATGAAACGGTAGACTCTCACCGTTGTAACTTATGAACAGAACTTAAGAACTGCATCTCCACATAGAAAAAAATTCTTGCAGTCGGAACTAGATAGACCTGTACACTACTCAACTATTCACAGTTTTGCATAATGGCCAGATTTTGCTGATATTTTGATCTGTTCCTTATTAAATATGTAGTTTTCTGGCAAATCATTGAAGGTTGAAATCCCTAAATATTGACAGACATTTGACTCAAAGACTTCATATCCTGGAGAAAATGCATGCAAATGCAAAATCTGTTATTCTAACTTTCTCGGTCTAAAAGAGCAATATTTAAAATCTGTCCTTAATTTGGGGATTTTGCACCCCCCCCCCTTATTTGTGGCTGTGCCCAGAATTCTTCGGTTAAAAGGCCGAGTGCTATGGAGTTTTCACGTTGACTCTGCCAGAAACCTAATAAACTTCACAAATCTAAGAACTGAGTTAATTCTGTATAAACTAGGCTTGATATGTTTCTTAGAAACTCCTAGGAAAACTGCAGCATAGATACACACCTGCACTAGGTAGCCCATGCTTGTATGAGGACATTATAGCAATATTTATAAATGGCGGAGTACACTTAGGCCCTTCTTTACCCATATACACTGCAGTGAGTACAGAATGTTCTCTGTTAACTACTGTCATGACTTGACAACCACAAGACTGCAATTGTTAAGTGCATAATTTCATGCAGCATACTGTTTGCCCACATAAAAGTAAATTGTTTTAGCAGGCCCCGAAGTGGCCTTGATCAAAACTCAGAAGTGGCACTCCGGGGAACATTTTTCTTAGAGTATTTTTGTGTCTGCCCACCTTCCCAAAGCATGCTGCGTGATTCTCTATGCTAACTTGACCCTATATATTGTGTTTACCCTTGATACGTCAGTTTGTGTCATGAATCAAAAAGGACTGCAAAATGTAATTTCGCTTACATAATTAAACAAAAATCAGTAAGTGGATGGTCTGCAAATATTGTTTCACTTACATAGTTAAACAAAAACTAAATAAATACATGTAGACCACTCAGACGGTATGATGGACATACACTGGCACCTTATTTCCATCGGATACTACCAATAATACTAGTGATAATGCTGTAAAAGGAGAAAACCTGATTGCTGTGTTGGAGAACAGTCAGGAAGCAATACTACATTAAACAGATGGACCAGTTTGCAGACATTAAATGAACCCCAACGCCATTGTATTGCATTTGGAAAAATGTATTTCCAGTAGCACTTCCTGACATAATCAGAATTTGTAATTTCAATATCCACCAGTCAGCTGGAGCATAAACTTTCACCTATAGGTGACTTCATGGACAGTGAGTTGCCTTGGTTTCAGAAGCAGATGTCTCAAACAGTTCAGATGAATTGGCCAGAAGTTGCTTCAGAGTTAAAATACATTGATTTAAATAACTTTCAACCAGTTTCAGACTTGCAAAGCACAACAAGAACATAAAACTGGAAACGCAAACAGTGACACCCAGACATCTGACTACTATACACAAGAAACAAGTGCATCAGTGGCAGGCTGAAATGAAATGTGCAAAATATTAGTAATTTGCTAAGTACAGAGTGCCATATTTGACATTCCCCAAAAATCCTGATAGATTAACACTGAAAAAGGGTCACTGAGCTATAAACAAGGGTGAGTAACTAAGATACAGTGCTTCTTCTCAGTGAACTCATCAGTCAAAACTGTGTCCATATCGCAAACCCTAGCAGTCTGTACACTGAGCCCTGATTTGTACTAGGCAGGTCTAAGTAACTACAGTCTGCCTTCAAATTAAAGGGAAGGGTAAAACTAGATAAGCACTTTACGTTTGCAGACATGACAATGTAATACAATAAATAATGAAAAAAATCCATACATGAGAAGTTTGTGTATTATTTTTATTTTTTCATCAGCATTCCTGATAATGAAATCTCCATCCTGCTGCTCTGTTGACTTATTTGTTGGTCCAGATACAGGGGCTCAACTTATTGCTTATTACTGACACTCGGCCCGAAGGTGAAAATCAAACATACTCAACTGATGCTGTCATACTAGGAAACAAGTTGTTCATCCTTGGCCTAAGTCCCTCCCCAGCACGCCAACATCTACATTGGGCTAGACTGCCAATGGAAAGTAGCCTGAGTGCCCTTCTGTAGGCCCATAGGGTGGCTACCCTGTTATCTTCTCACCCCACCCCCAGACCAGTGTCTTTTCTCTGGGCTTTGGCCTCTGCCAGAACTCTACTAGTAAAACACCAGCATGCATCCCCCCCTGAACTGGTAAAGTCAAGGCTTTATCTTTGTATGCCACTGGTTAGTACAGGTCGCTCCAGTAACCTCAGACATTTAAGCACCGAGATTATTACGTCTCATGATGACATTATAAACAAAATTTAAGAAAAGTGCTCCAGTCATGAATGACATTATATTTATCCATACAGAGAGATGTGTGTAACAAATAAACGCTCTGCTCACCTGTATACACCTGTTGGCACCTGAACATGGTAAATGTGGACTGACATAGTTCTCTGAGAAAGTTGTTGTACTGTGTAAGGTAAGTAGCCACAGTGCATGCATATGAGACACACAAAAGTAAATATGCTAACAAGCTAATTGATTACTGGCAACTGTTGTGGGGCCACCTTTGTAGAAAGTTACTACTGGGGTTGTTCTCCAACTTGTGGTACATGGCCTGTGAAGAGACCTAAGATTAAATACTTTTAGAAGGGCTTTGAATATGTGCATTTGATAGTTACAAGCATCCTGAAATACTGTTATAACCAAAGCATTGTTTTTGGTTATTAGGGAAACTTAATCTTGTATGATTTCAGGTGGGAAGAAAGGAGAGAAATTGGTGGGACAATGAGGTGTGGTGGATAGCATGACTTTGGAGTTAAATGTCTCTGGCCACAAGCTAATCACCATGGATATCCACATCCCACCCTCACCCCTCCATAAGGAAACCACCATAAAAAAAAACTTCTCCAAAGCAAATTTTGGGCTTCTAAAAACAGAGGCGGCTACCTTCATGACACCCATGCAAATGGAAAATAGGTGCATGACTGCTGAATCATACACCAGTGCACTCACATACACAAGTGCATGGAACAGGCCATACCAAACAGAACCAAGATGCTCTCCTCCAAAAAAAGGAAGCCAATCTGGTGGTCCCAATCATAAACAAACTCTACAACAGAAGGAAAAAAGTGTTGCAGAAAAGGGTGAAGTCCCAAGACTGGAAAAACTCCTTTACTAGCCTCAGGAAAAAAACTGAGATCCATCATCAAATCCTCTAAAGCCAGCTATGAAAACAAAATTGCTGCAGATTCTAAAGACAACCACAAGGCATTCTATAGTTATATCAAGAATCTACATGGCAATACTCAGATCTGCCCTGAGTTACAGCACAATGGCAATACATATACAGAACCAACTGATATTGCCAACATATTGGCCGACAGGTTCAATGCGAACTTTACCCCCCCTTTTCACCCCCTAAAGGGCCTATCACAATACCTGAGGTATGCCAAGTCCCTATTATCATGGCTACACAGGTAAAAAACACTATCCAAAGCCAAGAATACAGCTTCCATAAGACCTGATAATATCCCTGCCTGTGTTCTACATGAATTACAGAGTGAACTGGCACCACACCTGAGTACTCTGTTTAATCACAGCCTCATTTCAGGCTTTGTTCCTACCAAATGGTATACTGCTATGGTCATCCCACTCCACAAAGGGGAGTGACTACAAACCCTGGGAACTACCACCCCATTAGCCTGATGAGTCTGATATGTAAGGCTATGGAGCGCATCATCTTGGACCTTTTAAATAAGGACATAGAGAATCTCTGAACTTTGGACCCCACGCAGTATGGGTTTGTGAAAGGTAGATTATGCCTGCTCAACCTGATAGATTTCTTCGAGTCTGTCACCAGAGCTGTGGATGAGGGCAAGGTCATTCACAGAGCCTATCTAGATCTTGCCAAGGCCTTCAACACCATCCCTCACTCAGGAGTCATAGATAGACTCACTAAACTAGGCATAAACCCCTAGGTAACAAAATGGGTTGCAAACTGGCTCACTGATAGAACCCACACTGTGAAAGTAGCGGACTCCAAATCTGACTACCGACCAGCTGCAAGTGGTGTCCCACAGGGATCGGTCCTAGGTCCTTTCCTGTTTGGCATCTACTTCTTTGAAGTTCAAGACAACACAAAGGGAGAGGCTGACCATGTTCGCAGATGATTGCAAACTAGGAGCCAAGACTGATTCTCCAACTGATGTAGACATTCTACAAAAAGGCCTCACTGACACCAAGGCCTGGTAGCAGAACCATGGCCTTAAGGTCAGTGCCAAAATGTGCATTGTCTTTCCCTTTGGGAAATGAACTACCATATAGGTGGTAGTCCACTAAACACCGAAGATGTGATAAGAGACCTGGGGACACAGGTTGACAGCAACCTCTCCTTTGATAACCACATTGCCACTGTAGTCAGAAAGTCCTTCTCTGTGCCACATCTCGTTACAAAAGGTTTCTCATCCAGGAGGAAAGAAGTCATAATCCCTCTCTACTCATCCCTCATTAGAACTATTATAGAATACAATGCCCCATACGGTATGTACCTCACTAGACACCTACAACAATTGGAAAGGCCATACAAATACCTCACTAAGTGGATCTTAGGCCTTAGACACATGCCCTATATAGACAGACTCAAAAAAACTCCAGCTATAGTCTGTCTCTTATTGCCTACTTAGAGGCAATCTCTGCTTGACCTACAAAGCCATGTCTGACCCAGAGCTGCTAGATATGCTACACCTAAAGAAATCCCAATTCCTCCATGCCACACACTCCAGGGACCTTAACCTCATTACAACAATAAACAGAACATGCTGGAAGGACAGGTTCCTAACCCAGAGACTTCCCATACTGTGGAATAGACGTCCCATTCACATGAAGCAGAGCACATCACTGGCCCTCTTTAAGAGAAATCTTGAGGAGTGGGTGGGCAATAGTAAGTTCACCCTGGGGATCAGTTCAGTAGCCTTGCTTGACAGGAGCACTGGGAACTAACTCTGGGTGGCATGATGCCAGTGAATCTTCTTGGGCTAGGCTTATATAGGCTCCAGGGCCATTAGCCTAGTACACACATATGAACCTACTGAACCTATTAGTTATGATATTTGGGTTGGAGTGCGATATGACATTGGTGAGAAGAAATGGGTATTATTCTGTGTTTCCTAATACAGCTGAAAAAAAAGAGAATTATACCTGATATCTTTGCTATCTAGGTGCTGAGGACCCCAGTAGCAAACAAGACATACTCTATGCTCTACTCAGCTGAACCTCTCTCACATGGTCAGGGTGCTTGACTGAGGGGATGAAATTGCATAGCCATACAGTAGTCCATTGCTTGTGGTCATTAGTGCCTTCTCGCTCTCTAAGAGCCCAGGGCAGAAATTGAAGGTCATGACGATGTTTTTATTAGGGATGTAACTACTTTGGTTTTTCAGTACTTGGGTAGCTGCTGTTGATTCTACTGCCTTGCATACGATTATTGGATAATGCGTGAGGTACATATGATTATTGGGTAATATGCAAGGTATGCAGGATTACTGGGTAATGCATGAGGTACTCAGGATTACTGGGTAATGTGCGAGGTACGCAGGATTACTGGGTAATGCATAAGGTACATATGATTATTGGGTAATGTGCGAGGTACGCAGGATTACTGGGTAATGTGTAAGGTACTCAGGATTACTGGGTAATGTGTGAGGTACGCAGGATTACTGGGTAATGCATGAGGTACATATGATTATTGGGTAATGTGCGAGGTATGCAAGATTACTGGGTAATGTGCGAGGTACTCAGGATTACTGGGTAATGTGCGAGGTACTCAGGATTACTGGGTAATGTGCGAAGTATGCAGGATTACTGGGTAATGCGTGAGGTACATATGATTACTGGGTAATGTGCGAGGTACGCAGGATTACTGGGTAATGTGCGAGGTACTCAGGATTACTGGGTAATGTGCGAGGTACGCAGGATTACTGGGTAATGTGCGAGGTATGCAGGATTAATGGGTAATGTGCGAGGTATGCAGGATTACTGGGTAATGTTCGAGGTACGCAGGATTACTGGGTAATGTGCGAGGTTCCATGTTTGGTTACATCGGAGGTTCCATGTTATACTAGAAAGCTTGTTATGCTGCTTTGTAACTCTCCCCCCTGGTTTTGTCTTTATTTTTAATACTTCCTGTTTTATTCCACCACTTTGTAACATTGAACTGCTTATATTTTTACTAAATATAACATTTATTAAATGTTATATTCTCTGTATATGAAAGTTTCTTGAATGGATACTGTTGTTAAATTGTTGTATACCATTTTAGGGATTGTTTAATGCGGCTTTTGTACCCACTGTTTTTTAACATCTGTTGCTTTCCTTCATGGCTGTTACTATTTGTTTTAATTGCTTGGTTAGTTGGGATTTGTTTTTGAGTTGTTACCCTGCCTTATTTCCAGGTCTTTTGTTTTGTACTTTAATTCTTCCATTCCTGAATTTATATTCAAGAAGGGTGTGGTTGACACCTTGTCTATGGACTACAGATTATCCGTTCTTGTGGTGCTTTGTAATTTAGAGTATTTAGATGGTATTGCAATGACCTCAAGCTCAAAGATTTGCCCACACACGCTGTCAAGACTGAGACCATCTTTCCTGAAGGAGAAGCTCAGAAACTGTATCCTCGAGGCCTGGTTTAGGAACGAAGTTCTCAATGGCCAGGCCTGCTGCATGATTTCTTGAGGAGTAAGCAAGCCCTCAGCACTGTGGAGCACATTAATGGCCACCCATCTCCCTCTTTTTTTATAAGTCCTTACAAAAAAACATAAAAAAGCCTTATAACAGGCTAAGGAAAGCTTTGAAGTGTTCCCAGTCTTGTCCAGTCTGGTACCAGCCAAGTCACCCAAGCGAATGTCTTCACCAACCCTACAGCATCATTCTTGAGCATGGCCTGGTACTGCAGAGGACAGATATGCAACAATTTAAATACTGTATTATAATCTAATAAAGGGACTAAGTCATAGCTGGAGATAATGTAAGACAATACTTTATTATTTCAACATGAAATACATGCAAAAGCTTTTATTAATCCAACCTGAAATAAAAACAATTGGCTAATATAACTTCAAGTTTGACAGTCAGTATTACTAAATGCATTCTATTTTAGTTAAACAATTATAATTAATCAATTAGTTATTAGACCTGTGTTATCAAGTCATTTAAGTGATTAAGATTATGAAGTGCTTAAGTATAAGAAGCATGTAAGTAGGACAGAATAAATAAAAAACATAGAATACAGTCTAACGATAGTTAAGATAGTTTGTATAAAGTACATTTGTCAACCCTTCAGTCCGGAAACTCTACTAGGCTTCTTTTTCTGAGATGTAAATGAACTGTAGACAAGTTGTTTTCTCTGGCTTTCCCAATACATGTGAAACCATCTTATGCCCTTAGGTGAACATGAATTTATTTCTGTGTTGAAGAAATAAAGTATTTTTTTTATGTATTACTGCCACTTAGTCCCTTTTGTTAGACTGTGGTCAAGGACTGCTTATGGTGGAACTTGGACAGTCAGCCACGACCAGTGGATTGTAGATGGGTTACATCAGCATGGAAACAGACAAAATTATCCTAGAAGAAGGCTTTATTGACCCTTAGCACCTCTTGTTAAGAAGATCTTCCAAGAAGTTAACAGGTTTTTGCCCATTCCCCCATTTCAAGTCATTGGTTTGGAGGTTTTGAAGTTCTTGTTTTTGACATCTCTTTTACTGGTGACCATCATCTTTATTTACAGGATTTCAGATATGCAGACCAACATGTAAACAGAATCATATCTAGTCTTTCACGGGGTTGGGTATCCCTTAGGGTAACCCATGCGTCCTTCTGAAAGCAATTTCCAAACTGTGCCTAAAGAAGTGCAGCAATATCCTTGCTTTCTTTGCTGAGGTGAAAATGAAACGAGAGAATGCATTTCATATCCCTTCATATCCCAGATGGGCACTATCAGCCAAGTTTTTTTTTTGTTTGTACCTAAGGAGGCCGCATGAGTTTAGCAAAAATAAATTGTGTTCAAATCCTTTGCTGGTGGGAGGGAAGGTCACAGCTACCAAACAAACTCTTTCCATTTAGATTGCCGGTTGTATTTCTTTTGCATCAGATATGTAGTGACCCCCCCCCCCTCGGAAGGTGCTGGAAGCAAAGGCCACTATAGTAGAGGTGTGAGTACTCCCTGTGTTTGTTTGAAGAATACTTTCATTGCAGATACCTCTGACATGGCCAGCTTTGTTGATGTACACCATTCCAGGCATTATTGCCTAATTCACAGCTCCTGGAGTCAGACTTTCCTTATTACTTCTATATTTCAGGGATCGGTATTTTGAGCCGTGGTTATTGGGACCGTCTTGCAGCTCCTTCCATCCAGGTGGATTTAATGGTTGGGATTCATCTCGCACATATGTCCTACCAAGGATGGTTACTGATATTACATTTAGTCAATATATTCAATTAACCTATGAAATGATCTAGAAGGAAACTCTCCCTTATACATCTCAAATGCTCACTCTCTCTCTGTCACTCCATCCCCTGACCTCGGTTAACCTATCCATCAGCCTCAGCTATTGCAGTTCTCTTTAAGTCAGGCAGATATATATTTGTATATTATTTGTTAACAGTGCAGTAGTCAAATCTGCATTATTTCTTGATTTGTTATAAATCTGGTCACTGATCATTAGGTGGGAACTGGTGGGCTCTGAGACTTCTTACTGTGTTGCAGTCAGTGTGTGATGTCACAGTTTGCACTGTCTTCAGGTGTTTATGCCTCCCAGAGAACAGGTGCATCCTAAAAAAATGCCAAATTGTGATGGCTGAAGAAGATAAAAAAACACATCACTGACCCGTTAAGCAAGGTACTCAGTCCCACTATGGACCAGCTGATCTGGTGAGAACATATCTGTTGGATGTGTAGACCCTTAGCCTCAGATAAACTTTGTTAGTTAAGTAGCATGCAGTGGGGGGATAGGCATGTGCCATATAGCCACAGCAATAGAAAACGTTTGTCTGGAAGCAAGTCAACTGAATGTCCTTGGTTCTAATGAAATTGCTATATATCAAATTAATCTGTGTTTTTTTTTCTTTTAAGGCTATAAAATTGTGTTTTATTTATATGACCTCTTTGCTGTTTTTTATAATGAAACATTTAATTTTGTGTTTTCATAAGTGAGGAAATATATTTCCTTTGTCATACTTTGGTGAGTTCTCTCTTTTCTGTTTTATAACTTAATGTTCCAGTTATGAAGTAGTGTCTGTTATGAATCATTTATTGTATAATTGTTTTTTACAGGCTTGACTCATTAAGAATTATAGCTCTGTTACTCCAGTGCAAGGAAAAAACAAATTAAATAATCATGCTTGTCTTGACCTTAATTTCTTTTATCAGGCTGTTCCCCTCTGACTATAGAAAGAAACCTGCCAGTTCTGTGTTCAGCAGGATATTACAAAGAAAACAAAAGCTCCCATCCCATGTTTGTCTTGCAGACTTGTTAGTGTTAGACGCACGCTAGTTCCTTCTGCTCCTTTGTTTTAGTAAACATATGCTTTAAAACTTTTATGTGGCTTTTTTATGATGTGCAAGTGATTAAAATGTTAACTAATTGCAGGTTTCTTTTCTTGTTTTTTTTCTGCTCTTGCACTTCGCTGCTTTGTTATATGGCATCCCTTTTCACATTCCACCAGTCACCAACCTTGCTTGCCACTGATCATTTTTGTTTATCATCATCACATTCTGCCTCCCCCACATCCTCAACTGAGCTTCGAAGGAGATGTAAGGAGAACGCTCAAAGGCCAGCAATCTGTGACCTACCTAAAGACATGACCCATGCAGCCAGTGAGTCCGAGCTGGACCCTGACCGAAAAGGAAAGCTGTACATAGATGAGAGAGACTTGCAGTCTGGCTATAAAACAAAAACTTGTAAAGGTGGAACCATGTTTTCTTTCTCCTTGCATCTTCCGGACTCCTTCCCAAGTCTCCTGGATGATGATGGCTACCTTGCATTCCCTAACCTTTCTGAAGCTAATATACTGCCTGAATGTGTGCTGCATTTTCTGCCAATCCGTTCACCATCACTTCTTCCTAGTTTCCTTTTCATATTCTTTTTCCTTCTGTCCGTCTCATTTTCTGTGCCTTATGCCCTTACCCTATCCTTTCCACTGGCTTTGTGCCTCTGCTACCTGGAGCCCAAGGCGGCTTCCTTCAGTGCTTCACTTGACAATGACCTGAGTGACAGTTCAGAGGAAGAGGTGTGTACCTCGGCCTAGAACACACTTCTTATTGTATTCACTGCTTAACTGTACACAATGCTAGAATGCTGCAATAGCCCTGCTCTCACAGCCTTCTGTGTAAAGTCTGTCATTTTCTTATTGAAGTGAACAAATTTAGTTAAGCTGTTCATCTTGGGAAAGGCACAAAATTATTGAAAAATGCATCACTTTGAGATATAAACTTTACCTTTGTTTAATATTTGGTGGACATTGTAATTAATAAGTAGTGAACCTAAACATAGTATATCAACATCAATATTTACATAAAATATGTATTTGCTAGTGCTGTTTTGCAATGCAACAATGTATGAAACTTGTTTGAGGAGCTACAGTTGAAGGATTAACAGCTGTTATGAACATCTTAAGTACAAACATCTGATGTTACTGACAGATGCATTCATCAAATGGTTAACAGGCAGCATCAAAAGACCTGTGCAAAAAGCATAATCTGTGAAAGTGTATGCACCCAAGGGGCTGCAGAAGGAATCTGTGCAAAAAGCATAATCTGTGAAAGTGTATGCACCCAAGGGGCTGCAGAAGGAATCTGTGCAAAAAGCATAATCTGTGAAAGTGTATGCACCCAAGGGGCTGCAGAAGGAATGAGATGTTATGTTGAAATGTATACATAAATGTAACGTAATGTATCTTTTTACAGAAAAGCAGGTGTTCGGAAATAAGGGGCCAGTGATGTAAGACGGTACCATATTTCTAAGCCTGTTGCTTCCTGCTGCAGTCCTTACCTCATTAAAGTAAACTGACGCACACATTAGCTAACCTGAGCTACTTACTAAAGGCTTGACTAGAAGAAAAAGCTTCTGAAGAAGTTCTTAAAGTGGTAAATGGTAACAAACCTCCTTATCATAGCATAGCTAACTACAGGACACTGTCTATGTCCACCTCAGCCCATACCTCCTACCTAATCACTATAGAGTCCCTGAGCATTAAGCCAAAAAACTTTCCCTCCATTAACTGGGATACTTATACAGTCTCAGAAATGCATGGCCAGAAATTTGACTTCATCAGTACAAACTCTCTGTATAAGTTAGACCACGCTTCATCAAGGGGCAGTAAATCCTAGTCTTGGTCCTTTCCAATATGAGACAACTTTACTTTGTACCTATTTGAACTTCATCTCTAGTCATATCAGACCACAAATCAGTCACTTTCACCTTAAGACTGAAGCTGAAAGCATGTTCCACTACCTCAGTATTCAGACATTAAGGTAAGGCTAATCTACTAATGCTTAGTGATGACCTGGCTAAATTAAGAAGTCCCATATAACTTAATGACCGCAGTGTGGAATCCTTTACCGCCAAATTCTACGAATATGTACATAGCTGTATAGACACATCTTCCCCCTCAGAATTAAATACAGTGCCAAACTGAAAAATAAATCCTGTGGTGGAACCCTCATATAAACAAACTCTGTAGTAAAAGAAGAAACTCATTGCATGCAAAAATAAGTTTAACCCTCACGATGCCAATAATGCTGTTGCTAAACTTAATGTGGAACTCAGGACCCTGATTAAAATCAACCAAAGACACATATGAGGTAAAATAGCTACCCAGGTGATGGATAACTATAAAGCCTTCTTTAACTATGTTAGAAATATCAGAAACAATGCTGTGTAGGGATAATAGTAAAGGATTTCACATAGTCAGACCCAGATGATATAGCCAATCTGCCTGCAAATATATTTTTTCTAATTAGTCCCAGGTTACATACCTGCATCTACATTTCCCCTCAAATCTCCCAAGAACAAGCCCTCAAGATGCTCGCCAAGGCCAGGAATAGTACTTCTGTACGACCATACAATATATCGGACTGCCTTCTGGTCAGCGTGAAACTTGATTTATTAGTCTCCGCTACAGAAGTGATTCAGTACCTGCAGTCAAAGAGACTTCAAGCCAGATGAATGGAGGACAGCAACAGCCATCCCCAGCACAAAGGTAGGGCATCAGTCGACCTGAGTAATTATAGACTAAAAATAGACTATAATATAGACTATAATATAGACTATAATAATTATAGACTAAAAAGCCTGACCACCCTCATCTGTAAGGCTATGGGAAGGATCATTATGGAGTTAATAAATAAGGACATAGGTAATCTACAGATTCTCAACCCAAACCATTATGGATTCGGTAAAGGTAGATCCTGCCTAGTTACCTGGCTGACTTATTTAAGAAGGATACAGAAGCAACTGGTGAGACATATCAGTATACACCGCATATCTAGACCTTGTAATGGCATTTGACACCATCCCATACTCAAGTATTATAGATAAACTCTCCCAGCTAAATGTAAATCCTTGTGTATCTCATTGAATAGCACAGTGGCTTTCAAATAGAACCCAGGGGATTGGGGTGGGCAGTTGTGCTTCCTCCAAAAGACCGGTCATTAGCAATGTACCCCAAGCGTCAGTCCTTGGGCCACTCCTCTTTGGCATTTACTTCTTGGAGGTCAAAACAAATATTAAGATGTTATGACCGACCATGTTTGCATATGATTGTATACTTGGTGCCATCATAAACACCTCAGAGGACACTAAAACCCTCCAGGACAGCATTTTCAAAATAAATAGCTGGTGTCAAAACCATGGACTTAAACTAGATGTCATGAAATTTATAATTTTGTCCTTTGGCAAACATGTCTTCTCTTGTAACTATCACAATGACAATCATCATCATCATCATCATCATCTTCTTTCGGCTGCTCCCGTTAGGGGTCACCACAGCGGATTGCCTGTTTCCATTTCATCCTGTCCTCTGCATCTTGCTCTGTCACACCAACCACCTGCATATCCTCTCTCACCACATCCATAAACCTTATCTTAGGCCTTCCTCTTTTCCTCTTACCTGGCAGCTCCATCCTTAGCATCCTTTCCCCAATATACCCAGCATCCCTCCGCAGCACATGTCCAAACCATTGCAATCTTGCTTCTCTTGCTTTGTCTCCAAACTGTCCAACCTGAGCTGACCCTCTAATATACTGATTCCTAATCCTGTCCATCCTAGTCACACCCAGTGCAAATCTTAACATCTTTAACTCTGCCACATCCAGCTCAGACTCCTGCCTTTTTGTCAATGCCACTGTCTCCAACCCATATAACATAGCTGGTCTCACTACCCTCTTGTAGACCTTCCCTTTCACTCTTACTGGTACTCGTCTGTCACAAATCACTCCTGACACTCTTCTTCACCCATTCCACCCTGCCTGTACTCTCTTCTTCACCTCTCTTCCACACTCACCATTACTCTGAACTGTTGATCCCAAGTACTTAAACTCATCCACCTTTACCACCTCTACTCCCTGCATCCTCACCATTCCTCTATCCTCCCTCTCATTCACACACACATATTCTGTCTTAGTCCTGCTGACCTTCATTCCTCTTCTCTCTAGAGCATATCTCCATCTCTCCAGGGTCTCCTCCACCTGTTCCCTACTCTCACTACAGATCACAGTGTCATCTGCAAATGTCATAGTCCACGGGGACTCCTGTCTGATCTCGTCTGTTAACCTGTCCATCATCATTGCAAATAAGAAAGGGCTCAGAGCTGATCCTTGATGTAATCCCACCTCCACCTTAAACGCATCCGTCACTCCCACCGCAGACCTCACTGCTGTCACACTACCCTCATACATATTGTGTATCACTCTTACATACTTTTCTGACACTCCCGACTTTCTCATACAATACTACAACTCCTCTCTAGGCACCCTGTCATACGCTTTCTCTAAGTCTACAAAAACACAATGCAACTCCTTCTGACCTTCTCTATACTTCTCCATCAACACTCTCAGAGCAAACATGGCATCTGTACTGCTCTTTCCCGGCAGGAAACCATACTGCTGATCACTAATCATCACATCCCTTCTTAACCTAGCTTCCACTACTCTTTCCCATAACTTCATGCTGTGACTGATCAGTTTAATCCCTCTGTAGTTACTACAGCTCTGCACATCACCCTTATTCTTAAAAATCAGTACCAAAATACTTTTTCTCCATTCCTCAGGCATCCCCTCACTTTCCAAAATTTCATTAAACAATCTGGTTAAAAACTCCACTGCCATTTCACCTAAACACCTCCGTGCTTCCACAGGTATGTCATCTGGACCAACAGCCTTTCCATTCTTCATCCTCTTCATAACTATCCTTAATTCCTCCTTGCTAATCCATTGCACTTCATGATTTGCACCTCTGAAAGTTGATACCTTAGTCTTGGGAAACACTGTTGTCAACAAACTTCCCTTTGCTCACCACGTATCCTCTTTTATGAGGATGCACTTTTCTTTTGCATATCTAAGGGTATCTAAGGGTATCGTGCCCACTGCAATCAGCATTTATTAGGCCAGGTCAAAACATTGGTCACAACTGGAATGACCACAACCTTTTTGTCATTAAAAAATTCAAGGGCCTAAACTGTCAAAACTATGCAGTCCATCTCAATGCCTTGTCCATTATCTGAGTATCATGCAGGCTACTAAGGGGTAACTTATGTCATGTGTATAGAACTTCAGCAGAATATATTTTACACATTTGCAAGTCTAGTGATGTCATAAGCACCCATTCAAAGGGATCTCGATCTCTTCTGCAAAATAGAGGAATAGGTTTGCATCACAATGAGTACTTCTTCTATGGAACTATCTTCCACTCTGCGTAAAGCAAAGTACTTCTCTTATTCTATTCAAATATAATTTGTATGATTGGATAGGGGAAACATGTAAATGACCCAACATGTCCTTGTTCGGCCTATCTCTGGGTTGTTTGTATGTAAACTATAAGGACTAAAATTTACAGTGGGAATGTAAGGTTAGGCTGTTAAGATCCTCACATATTAGTAAACACCTGTGAACTTATTTGGGTTCCTTCTTTATGCTGCACAGTTCATGTACAGGCTGCAAACCTTCCCAGCACTTTCACAAAGTAGCCATAACAATGTGGGGTTTATTGCTGGCTGTGTGGCAATACCTTTGATCTGTTCCACAACCTATTCCTTTCTTTCAGAAATACCACATTACTGGACCAGCTTCATTAGTACTTCACAAATGTTTCAGAAATACCATACAATTAGCCTGGATAGCACTTTATACTTTGCACACACTTGTCATTTAGACCATAGTTAAAACATCTACGGTAGTCAGCATTTTCCATACTGGAACCCTATAGAATTTCCCAAGGTGTTGCTCTCAAAATACTGCAACAGTAGTTAAAGAAAATATTATTAGTAAGTAAAATATGTAGATGTGTTTATTGCAAAAAAAGTTTCAATAAAAATAAACAAAAAAGAATGCAACACTTTTCCTCAGTAAATCCCAGTATACGCACATTGTAATTTATGTGATTTATATTCTAAGCAAAGCCATGGCAATATTTTTTCTCAGCACATTAAAAACACAAACTTTGGATTGGCACAAAGCTTTTCCAAAAGTCTGTGTAAAATTACTGTTTCACCTTTTGAGCAGACTGCTTTTCCAAGCTTTGCATTTACTATGGAGAATTGTATAGCTTTTCCCAATTTCACAGTTAGTTTGAAATCACAGTGTTTTACAGTTTACCAAGTTCAATTCTATATTTAAAGTGCATTAAGTTAGTGCTTCCAGTTTGGACATTCAACATAATTTTGCCGTATCTGCCACTTACCTGTGTAATTTCAGTGCATGCTTTGTACTGAAATTATATTTTGCAAGTTTTGTGAATTGGCATATATCTTTTGAAAACAACCCCCTAGATATTTCATAGCAGCTTGCCAAAAATCTTTTAGCAGTACTTGCCATTCTGTCACTGTTTGACATGACATACACTTATTTCTAAACTTATTTTAACAAGGTAAATGCACTTTCTTCTCTCTCAGAGTTTACCTTCTGATTGTTTTTCTCTCTCTTTCTCTGCCTCCAGTGTGGTCAAATTCAAGTCCTCTCCTATTTGAAGAGTCACCTAACAATGCACTTTGAATTTTACCCTTGTATTTACAGTAACACAGCAAAAATCGCAGTTTGAAAATGAGAAAAATTGCAATTCGTCACAAAGCACCCTCTCAAAATATCTGTTATTTTTACTGATGGAGAAGTCAACTCACAACGGGTATGCATCTGCAGGCAGCAACGTAGGTATCAAAATTCATAACAGTTTGGTGTAGTTTACCCAAACTTTTTTCCTTGAAGACCAGTGCAATATTAGTGACCACAGTGGAGGCACACGCTATGATTTCAGCATCATTTACTTACAGAGACTTTCAGAAGTGCTGGTTATCAACACTGATTTTGTGCAGTGCAGGTTATTTGGATTG